>NC_133134.1:43366494-43669525 GCF_048418815.1 Hemitrygon akajei | reverse complement strand
GAATAGCTTTGTTGAATTTCCATAGTGCCAAAGATGCACAGCACTGGTTCTAGCCAATTACAAGATCTCACTGATGCGACTGGCCTTAAAGCTGATCTCAGTGTTTCCCAGCGAGGGAACATAACGTTGATTCCACTTTTAGACCTTGGACTGTGCCTCTGATGGGAGGCAGAGGAACATCCAGGAGTCCAGGGGACCTTTTGCTAGCTTTGGAAAGGACATGACATGCTCTTGGGACTGATTTCTTTGAGAATGGAACTTAGGTAAAGTGACCTGCATATTACACCAATCAGATGAGGCATATAACAGCACAGAGAGACCCCGAGGCTGAGGTGTGACTCTAACCTCGACCTCTACGGGCACAGCAATATGGCTGTGGGGGGCCTCAGATCACAGTAAAAATCAACTTGAAGCATCGGTCTCTGTCAACCCGAGATGGACAGAATATTGAGCAACGAGCCTCATTCTCAACTTGTGCCCCATTGCTGCTTATGAAACCTCAGACACTATGACCTACCTCTCAAGTATCCAGCAAGGGTGTTGGATATAGACAAATGCCCACTGGAATTCAGCTTGAAGTGTAGATACACTTAAGATGCAACATTAAATGTAAGCAAAGTGTGGCTGGAGATAATGTGGAGCAGCCTGGCAAAGGCTGAATGTTGGTTCTTAAGCATTATTTAAGGGGGAAAAGAAACGGGTTGGTAAAAGCTTGTTTTTCCATGAATAAACGAGCATTGTTTTACGTACCAGCGAAGTTGACAATCATTTTAGAGAAAGAGATTACACATGGGGGTGGGACTGAGGAAGAGGCGGCTGGCTCACAAATAGAGAAAGCTAGGAAACAGCGTGTGAGGGAGGATAGGCAGGTGATAGAGAAGGGACGCGCTCAGACCGAAGGTTGAGATGTGTCTATTTTAGCGCAAGGAGTGTTGTGAACAAAGCGGATGAGCTTACAGTGTGGATCAGTACTTGGAGATATGATGGGTGGCCATTACAGAGACTTGGATGGCTCAGGGACAGGAATGGTTACTTCAAGTACCGGGTTTTAGATGTTTCGGAAAGGAGGGAGGGAGGGAGGCAAAAGAGGTGGGGGCATGGCACTGTTGATCAGCGATAGTGTCACGGTTGCAGAAAAGGTGGACAGCATGGAGGGATTGTCTACAGCGTCTCTGCGGGTGGAGGTTAGGAACAGGAAGGGGTCAATAACTTTACTGGGTGTTTTTTTTAATAGGCCGCCAAATAGTAACGGGGATATCAAAGAGCAGATAGCAAAACAGATCCTAGAAGGCAACATCCTTGTAAATGAGTTTGTTAGGTGTGCTCAGGAAGGTTTCTTGACACAGTATGTAGATAAGCCTACAACAGGAGAGACTGTACTTGATTTGGTATTGGGAAATGAACCTGGTCAGGTGTCAGATCTCTCAGTGGGAGAGCAATTTGGAGATAGTGATCATATTTCTATCTCCTTTATAATAGCATTGGAGAGAGACAGGAACAGACAAGTTAGAAAAGTGTTTAATTGGAGTAAGGGGTATATTTAAGGTTGTCAGGCAGGAAATTGGAAGCTTAAATTGGAAACAGATGTTCTCAGGGAAAAGTACGGAAGAAATATGCCAAATATTCAGGGGATATTTATTGGAGTTCTGCATAGGTACGTTCCAATGAGACAGGGAAGTTATGGTAGGGTACAGGAACCGTGGTGTACAAAGGCTGTAATAAGTCTAGTCAAGAAGAAAAGCTTACAAAAGTTTCTGAGAGCTAGGTAATGTTAGAGATCTAGAAGATTATACAGCTAACAGGAAGGAGCTTAAGAAGGAAATAAGGAGAGCCAGAAGGAGCCATGAGAAGGCCTTGGTGGGCAGGATTAAGGAAAACCCCAAGGCATTCTACAAGTATGTAAAGAGCAAGAGGATAAGACGTGAAAGAATAGGACTTATCAAGTGTGACAGTGGGAAAGTGTGTATGGAACCGGAGGAAATAGCAGAGGTACTTAATGAATACTTTGCTTCAATATTCACTAAGGAAAAGGATCTTGACGATAGTAGTGATGACTTGCAGCAGACTAAAAAGCTTGAGCATGTAGATATTAAGAAAGAGGATGTGCTGGAGCTTTTGTTAAGCATCAAGTTGGATAAGTCACCAGGACCGGATGAGATGTACCCCAGGCTACTGTGGGAGGCAAAGGAGGAAATTGCTGAGCCTCTGGCGATGATCTCTGCATCATCAATGGGGATGGGAGAAGTTCCAGAAGATTGTAGGGTTGTGAGTGTTGTTCCTTTATTCAAGAAAGGGAGTAAAGATAGCCCAGGAAATTATAGACCAGTGTGTCTTACCTCAGTGGTTGGTAAGTTGATGGAGAAGATCCTGAGAGGCAGGATTTATGAACATTTGGAGAGGTATAATATGATTAGGAATCGTCAGCTTGGCTTTGTCAAGGGCAGGTTGTGCCTTACGAGCCTGATTGAATTTTTTGAGGATGTGACTAAACACATTGATGAAGGAAGACTAGTAGATGTAGTGTATATTGTGGATTTCAGCAAGGCATTTGATAAGGTACCCCATGCAAGGCTTATTGAGAAAGTAAGGAGGCATGGGATCCAAGGGGACCTTGCTTTGTGGATCCAGAATTGGCTTGTCCATAGAAGGCAAAGAGTGGCTGTAGATGGGTCATATTCTGCATGGAGGTCAGTCACCAGGGATCTGTTCTGAGACCCTTACTCTTCGTTTATAAATGACCTGGGTGAGGAAGTGGAGGGATGGGTTAGTAAGTTTGCTGATGACACAAAATTTGGAGGTGTTGTGGATAATGTGGAAGGCTGTCAGAGGTTACAATGGGACATTGATAGGATGCAAAATTGGGCTGGGAAGTGGCAGATGGAGTTCAACCCAGATAAGTGTGAAGTGGTTCATTTTGGTAGGTCAATTATGATGGCAGAATATAGTATTAATGATAAGACTCTTGGCAGTGTGGAGGATCAGAGGGATCTTGGGGTCCGAGTCCATAGGACACTCAAAGCAGCTGCGCAGGTTGACTCTGTGGATAAGAAGGTGTATGGTGTATTGGCCTTCATCAATTGTGAAATTGAATTTAGGAGCCGAGAGATAATGTTGCAGCTATATAGGACCCTGGTCAGACCCCATTTGGAGTACTGTGCTCAGTTCTGGTCACCTCACTACAGGAAGGATGTGGAAGCCATAGAAAGGGTGCAGAGGCGATTTACAAGGATGCTGCCTGAATTGGGGAGCATGCCTTATGAGAATAGGTTGAGTGAACTTGGCCTTTTCTCCTTGGAGCAATGGAGGATGAGAGGTGACCTGATAGAGGTGTATTAGATGATGAGAGGCATTGATCGTATGGATAGTCAGAGGCTTTTTCCTAGGGCTGAAATGGTTGCCACAAGAAGGCACAGGTTTAAGGTGCTGGAGAGTAGGTACAGAGGAATTGTCAGGGGTAAGTTTTTTTTACCCAGAGTGGTGAGTGCGTGGAATGGGCTGCCGGCAATGGCGGTGGAGGCGGATACGATAGAGTCTTTAAAGAGACTTTTGGATAGGTACATGGAGCTTAGAAAAACAGAGGGCTATGGGTAAGCCTAGAAATTTCTAAGGTAGGGACATGTTCGGCATAACTTTGTGGGCCGAAGGGCCTGTATTGTGCTGTAGGTTTTCAATGCTTCTATGTTTCTATTGCATTATTGATAACATTTTTTGGACTGGTACTGGAACAATGTTTCTAATGGTGTTAAAAATCCCATAGGAACACCATGGGTAGAATTTCCTACCAAGAACCAGGAATGAGTATGATATTGCACCACTGCAGATTAACACCATTTTCGAACAAGACGCGTTCTTTTTAAAAAAAACAAACATATTCATTTACAATCAACCTACAGATAAAATTAGATCTTAAAATAAAACCTGGAACTTTCACCATAACCATTTATGACCTTTTTTTAAAATAAGCAGGATAAGCACGCTGGTTGTCTGGTTTTAGATGCATTTTTGGCAAAAAAAGCCATTCAAAAGTTCAGAGCAATTTTTTCCATCAATGCTGTCCACGCTACCTGCAGCTTACCTTTGCTGCCAGCTGTGATAAAATGCTGTTCTTTGCTCATCACCCCCAGCGCAGTGAAATCCTCATCTTCTGGTAATAATATCACTGCTTCCACAGCCTATCAAGAATCAAATTAGGTTTACAAAGAAATTAAGATATTACTAACGAAATTAGACAGCCATTCTTTTGGAGAGAAATTGCTACTTTTCAACAGATCAAGGCACAGTAATCACTGTTCCCAATACAAACAGCAGGCTATAAATTTAAATGTTTATCCAGGAACTTTTTAAATAAGATGAGGGTTTCTGCCTTCAGTGGTCCAAGCCCATCACCTGTCTGACTGGGCGAAAAGGAAATTTCCTCAACTCCTCTTTGATTATTCTAGTAGTTACCTTGAATCTATGCCCCTTAGTTACAAAACTCCCCTAGGGAAATGTGTCTTTCTTAGTTCAATCGAACTGGGTGCCTAGAAATATTATGAACCTCAGCCTCCCCTCCTCCAAGCAAAACAACTCCAACAAAGCCAACTTCGACTTGAACCCCACGTTCTATATGCCTGGGGATAGAGACAGGCACCTTCTCAGTCACCTCTCTGGTATCACAGCTTCTTGGAAAGTTGTGATCAGAGCTCTACACAATGACCTGACCATTTGATAACAGTTCAATCTTGCTCTTATTCTGTACCTTAACCAAAAAAACAAGTATCCAGCAAACCTTTTTAACCATCTTATTTGGGTCCTTTAGGTATGTGGGAATACTTACCTACCCTGTTTTCCCACCCAATTGTATCATATTATCACTCTCTAGATCATAATTCTATTTAACATTTTCCCATCCCCGACCAATCCCAGCAGTTTCCTCTACTGTCAAACCAAGATAGCCAACAATTGCATTTCAAACGTCTGAAAAATGATATATAACACAAAGCAACAGTCTAGCACCTTCTTGCAGAACTCCAGTGTGATCACTGGAACATTGATCAAACCTGATCATATCTTGCTTCATCCCTTGAGCCAGAAAGTTTAAAAAAAAAGTTAATATCTTTACTTCTGCACAAAACAGTTTCAGGACTCTCTAACAGATTGTGCACGTGGTCCACAAAGTCAATCCCAATTACCTCCATAAAACTGGGACATGGGGGGGGGGGGGGGGGATGGTAAAGAGAAAATACTGAGAAGTGTATTTCTGCTGGCTAGCATCCAAATGGATAATTTCCCTGAATCTGTCCTCATTTCTTTACTTGCAGGTGGGAGCCACAAGAAATATGGGAGGTTGATGGGCATGACAGCAAAAGCAGACAGGTTGCTTGGAAAGAAATGAGAGAGTGGATCTGTTTCAAGAGTTGGCAAAGACTTGTAGGCTGCATGATCTTCACATCTAGGAAATAAGAAAATATAAAATAATGACTCTGAAAGGGTGGTCAAGGCAAAACTGTGCAAGGAGACCATCTAATGAATAAAAGAAGCAATTGCACCACCTGCTGGAGGAACTTAGGAAGTCAGACAGCATCTATGAAGGGTAACAAACAGTCGACGTTACAGGCCGCGACTCTTCATCAGGACTGCACATCAGATCTTGGCCCAAAATGTCGACCGCCGATTCTCCCCTTCCTCACGGATGCCGCCTGACTTGTTGCGCTCCACCAGCATTTTGTGCATTGCTCAAAATCCCAGCATCTGCAGAATCTCTCGTGTTTATCAATTACACCATTTGCAACCTGGCTTAACTCCTTCTCTGATTTGGTTAACTGGAGAACTGTTCAAAATTACCCTTTTACCCTCAAAGGCTGCCTGATGGATCTTGAACTGAAATTAATGTGTTGAATGCAAAACAACATGGAAAGATATGAAGCTTATGGAAGGAACCAACACTTAGAAGCTTGACAAAGTTGCCAAGGGTTGACTGTCACCTGAATTGTCTATCAGTGCTCACTGGCGTTGGGGTAACATGACAGATTACTGTCGGGAATTTACCCTGAGACAAGTTGACAACCTTAAGCAAGATTGAATTACGATAATTAACAATTAGGTCCGAAACAGTGTATTAAATTTGGGTGTTCAAATAGGAATATTTTATTCTCAGCACTTAAATACCTAATGCCTGTTTTCACCTTTTGACCACAAATGACAACCCACGTGCACATCTGAAAGAAAAAAAAATCTACCTAGCTGAAAGTCACATGGTGAGGATAATAGCAGGAATTTATTTTATATAAAAATTTCACACTTCAGGAATTACGTTAATGTTAGAAATTCTTGGTTCAACTCACTTCAAACACAGGAATTGTTCTCTGTGATTTGTACGTCGTCAAGTCCCACACAGTGCATATTTTATCTCGGCCAGAGCTATGGAAAAAGAAAGCTTTATTAAGCTAGAGTGTTAGACTAAATCTTCACTCTAGTTTGCATATCATCTTTAAAATTACATCTTTAAAATTAGCTACAGTGCATTAACATCATCAAGATCTGAGATGTCATCTAGCAGTAGTGCATGCACAAAATATCGATGAGTAAATGTTTAGAACAAACATGGTATTTCAATTTTTTTTTAAATGGCCACATGTAAAGGAAAACAAAGGAGCAAATTTGTTCAGCTGTAAAACTAAACTCTGTTTATTGCTTACAAATTACAAACATTTTTTCCAGCAAACACTCTGTACAAGTCTATTGATTAACTCAAAATGCAGGACTAGAACAGCAAGATACACTGTATATCACATAGCTATCACTAATGTTGGCAGTACCTGACAAGCGTGTTTCCATCCAAAGTGAAAGCCAATGAAGTCACAGCACTGTAGTGAGCATCCAGTATCATCATACACTTGCTGGTGTTCAGATTCCAGACTCGTATTTTATTGTCCATCGCAGAGGAGAAAAGTTGGAGACGTGATATGTCAGGATGAAATTCAACAAGGCTGCCAGTGAAGAGTAGCATGGGGAAGAGGTAAGTTTAAAGTTCAAAGTAAATTTATCAAACTACAATCCTGTCGCCTTATACAACCCTGAGATTTGTTTCCTTGTGAGCATGCACAGTAAATCCAAAAAACAATAGAACCACACCCCGCAGGACAGACAAAATGTGCAAAAGACATCAGAGAAAAAATAATAATAAATAAGCAATAAATATTAAGAACACGAGACGAGGAGTCCTTGAAAGCATCAAGAACACAAGGAGTAATCAGTTTCATCCTATTTCACTTTTAGCAAAAACATAACCACCTCACCAGACAGACCTTGGAGTAATTATATTCTAGACTTTTTGACTTTTAATGCAATGTTTTTTAAATTCTTAAATCATTGCAGCCAAGTGTAACAAATTTCAACATTAGGTCAGTTAATTTTCCTTACTGGACAACTCCAAAAGAGCCCTTCAGATTGTGGGTACAATACTGCTTGATAACATCCCAGATCTTGATGGTGCTATCACATCCACCTGAAAAACAAAACCAGCAAATATAAGTATCTTACATAGAACACAGAAGCTTACAGCGTAGAACAGGTCCTTTCACTCACGATGTTGTACCGACCTTTTAACCTACTCCAAGCTCCTCTTACATAACCCTCCATTTTTCTATCATTCATGTGCTTATCTAGGAGTTTCTTAAATACCCCTAATGTATCTGCCTCTGCCACAACCCCTAGCAGGGAGCTCCACACACCCACCACTGTGTAAAAAAAACTTCTCTGACATGCCCCAATCACCTTAAAATTACACCCCCTTGTATTAGCCATTTCCATCCTGGGAAAAAGTCAAGTTCTCCACTCTCTAGAGAAGTACAGCACAGAAACTGGCTCTTCAGCCCATCTAGTTAAACTGTCTACTCCCACTGACACCTGCATCAGGACCATACCCCTCCGCACTCCTAGCATCCATATACACTTTCAAACTTCTCAAACACTGAAACTGAGCTCACTTGCACTGGCAGTTTGTTTCACACTCTCACCACCCTCTGAATAAAGAACTGTCTCCCTTGTTCCCTTTAAACTTTTCACCTTTCTCTCTTAATCCATGACCTCCAGTTGTGGCCTCGGTGGGAAAAGCCTGCTTGCATTTACCCTATTTATACCCCTCGTAATTTTGTGCACCTCTATCAAGTCTCCCCTCAATCTTCTATGATCCAAGGAAGGAAGTCCTAACCTATTCAACCTTTCCTTATAACTCAGGATCAGGTCCTCCCGGCAACATCCTGGTAAATTTTCCTCAGTATTCAACCTTGTATCTTTTCTGTAGATAGGGGACCAAAACTGCACACAAAACTCCAAATTAGGCTTCACCAACATCTTGTATAACTTCAACATAACATCTCAACTCCTGTACTCAGTACTTTGATTTATGAAGGCCATTCTGCCAAAAGCTTTCGTTATGACCTGTGATGCCACATTCTATCAATTATTGACCTGTATTCCCAGACCCTCTGTTCTACACCAATCCTCAGAGAGCTACTGTTCACTCTGTAAGACCTACCCTGGTTACTTCTACCTAAGTGCAACACCTCACACCTGTCTGCATGAAATTCCATCTGCCATTTTTTCAGCTGGTTCTGACCCCACTGCAAGCCACGATAGTCTTCCTCACTGTCCACTACATCCCTAATCTGCAAATTTGCTGATCCAATTAACCACATTATCACCCAAACAGTTGATATTAGATGACAAACAGCAACAGACCCAGCACGGATTCCTGCGGCACTCCACTAGTTACAGGCCTCCAGTCAGAGAGGCAACCATCTACTACCACTCTCTGGCTTCTCCCATAAAGCCAATGTCTAATCCAATTCACTACCTCATCTTGAATGACAAGCAACTGAACCTTCCTGACCAACCTCTCATGTGGGATCTTGTCAAATGCCTTGCTAAAGTCCTGTAGACAACATCCACTGCCTTGCCTTCATCCACTTTCCTGGTAACTCTATGATCGGTTAGATATGACTTATCACACACAAAGCCATGCTGATTATCCCTCATCAGTCCATGTCCATCCAAATATTTATATATCCGGCCCCTTAGAATACCTGCTAATAACTTTCCCACTACTGATATCAGGCTCTCCAACCTACAATTTCCAGGTTAATTTTTAGAGCCTTCCTAATACAGCAGAACGACATTGGCTATCCTCAAATTCTCTGCTACTTCACCTGTCACCAAAAATGATTCAAATATCTATGCCAGGGCCCCCTAATTTCTGCACTTGCCATCCACAGGGACCGAGGGAACATCTTGTCAGGCCCTAGGGACTTATCCATCCTAATTTGCCTCAAAACAGCAAACACCTCCTCCTCTATAATCTGCATAGGGCCCATGAAGTTGATGTTGCTTTGCCGAACTTCACCAGACTCTATTTTCGTCTCCTGAGTAAATACAGACACAAAAAAATCTGTTTTAAGACTTCCTCCATCTCTTTTGGCTCCGTGCATGGACTACCATTCTGATCTTCCAAAGGACCAGTTATGTTAAGAGCAAAAGGATTGCCAGAGACAAATCTGTAGAATCCCTTGGGACTCTCCTTCACCTTGTCTGCTAGGGCAATCTCACGGCTTCTTTTAGCCCTCCTGATTTCTTTAAGCACTCTCTTGCATTTATTATACTCAATAAGCATCTCTTTTGCTCCTACCTGCCTACACCTGCTAAGCACTCCCTCTCTATGCCTAGCATTGTGCACACTTCTACCAAGTAACCTCTCATCCTCCTTCACTCCAAACAGAAAAGGCTTAAATCACCCAACTTAAGACATGCCCTTAATAGTTTCATATCTATACAGTACAAATCAAACAAATTGACCACATGACCTAAAATGATAATTAGTGAATAAATATATATTAAAAACACAATACCATCTCTCCCACAAAGGTGGAGAGGAGGACAACAGTACGTAGAACAACTTCACTTGTATATTGCTCTCCAAATTGAACCATTACCCTGACATTCATCACTTCTGGATCTCAGTCCTGGAACTCCCTACCCACTGCACTAGCACTACAGCAGTTCAATCTGGCAGTCACTATTACCTTCGTGTGGACAATCATGACTGGGCAAGCCTGTACTCTGAAAGCAGATAAAAGCAATAAAAGCAGGTAAGGAGTCATACCTGTGGCCAACAAAGTTGAGGTAGAGTCAAAAGCCATGCTAGCCACTGGACTAGTGTGGATAGCTTTCCATGTACGAATACACACATTCTCTTTCCAGTCCCACTGTTTCAAGAGTAAGGCACGACTGCCAGTCACCAGGATCTGTCAAGCAATATGTAAGAATCAAAGTTCAAAGTAAATTTATTATCAAAGTTTGTATACATATGTCACCATATACAACTCTGAGGTTCACTTTCTTGTGGGCATACTCAATAAATCCAACAGAAAGAATGAAAGGCCGCACAACCCAGTCTGCAAAAGACAAATCAAAAAGGAAGAAGGAATAATAAAAAAATTAGCAATCAATATCAAGAATAGTGAAGTGGGATTAAGCATCATCTAGATGCAGCAGGACGGATAATACAGCAGGTAGGTTACAGACCCTCATTGAAATTTGCACATCTTATCAAATCCAATAGTCAGCAAAGATGGGATACAGCTTTGCCATAGCTTGCAGCAGATTCAGACAACGCTTGCACTCTTGTAAACAAGACCTAGTTAAATTGCACAAGGCTCAGTTGTCAACTGCATCTATGATGCTCTCAACCAGCAATTTCAGACTTACAGATCCAAATCATATACTGTAAGTGTAGGACAAATGGGTATCTAAGTGGTGACTGGAAAACAAGCCCCACCCAACAATTTCTAGGTAACATACCCATCCTAGTTTTCTACAGAATAACTGATTATGACTGGCAGTGCTACAGTCACCATATAACACAGTGAGGTAAATCACTGTGCTCTAATTGGGAGGTACAGATCAATGTCTTAATTGGGAGGTACAGATCAATGTCTTCTCATATGGATAATATAATGGATCTACTGTTACATAGAGCTGGTTAGATATACAGGCCAGACTTAAGAAAAGCACATAGACTTTCTTGAATTAGTTAGCTTTATGTAGAAGCTTTATATTTCAAATCCTTCAGTTCAAGTAGGATTCAAAGGTTTCAAAGGTACAATTTAATGTCAGAGAAATGTATACAATATACATCCTGAAATGCTTTTTCTTCACAACCATCCATGAAAACAGAGGAGTGCCCCAAAGAATGAACAACAGTTAAATGTTAGAACCCCAAAGCCCAAGCTCAGATTCATTCTCAGTACCTCCGGAAACTTAGTCTATTACCATAATTGCTGTTACCACAGTACACCAATGCAGGCTAGCACAGCAAAATATCAGAACTAGCATAATCATACATTTATTCCTAAATTATAGTTTGAAAGTGTGTAAAGCATTTCAGTTTCAATAAATACCTCATCATCAGGGCTTACGCTGAAGCAGGTAATATCTTCCTGATCCTCCTGCAAGGAAAATGAGAATATTGAGACAATTCAAAGCAATATACACTCATGAGACTAGCTAAAGATACCCTGCAACATAAAAATACTACAAAGTAATTGTAAACTATTTTGCCACCAACACAATTTATAAGGAGGTATATTATGAGCCTTTATGTCCCTTTGATTAAAGTGATGACCAGCTTTGTATAATACTCCACAACTGTTACCCTCTAACAGAATAAATAGTACTTTCAAAGATTCAAAGTGCATTTATCGAAAAAGTATGTATGCAGTATATAACCCTGAGATTTGTCTTCTCACAGACAGCCACAAAACAAAGAAACATTATGGAACCTGCTCAAAAAAAAATTAACATGCAACGTGCAAAGAACAAATCGTGCAAACAGCAGAAAGCAAGTGAAAAATACAGAATATAAAACATCAACCTACAGTCATTGGAACAGTCTAGGAATGTTCAGTTAGTTCAGTTCGATTTAGTGCTGTGTCGTTTGTTGGCTGCAGACCGCACAGCCAGTCCGCCCCTATCAAATTGCACAAAACAATTAAAGAGAGTAGCCAGAAGCACATAACATGAACTATGGAGTCCAATTCACAATCCATGTCAATTAAAACTTGCCCAAGACCCAAGACGCCGGCAACATTGAGCGAGAAGGAGAAAGAGAGACTGGTCAAACACAAGCAACTTCCTTCGGGAGCAGTGCACGGAAGGGAGAGAGAGAGACCAGTCAAATACAGGCAGACTGCGCTGAACATCTGTTTGCCTTCTGCTCTTGTCCACATTGATCTGAATATTGCTTGATACTTTAATCAGGGAGAAATCGAGTGTCTAGGCTTTTGGGGCTCCAGATCACTCACTCTACTTGAAACCTCACCCAATTCCCTCAGAGAGCGCGAAGCCCCAGATTGCTCAATCGGCCCAAAAACACACCATCAAAACATAAATCCCAGATTCCAACAGCAGCAGAATCATATCTGAAAGTAGTAGTAAACAAAATAGTTTTGTGAACTGTCTGCTGGATGTCGCCTTTGGTCGCATTGATCTCGGGCGCCATCTTCTTCAAACATTTTAGATAGAAACCAATTAACAACGCCAAGTATTCCAGAAGTAAAATACCTACAAGTTTACCAATTTCCTTCTTCAACTAGAGTCCTAACATAATTTCCTTAAGGTTTTGTGAGTCAGTACATTGTATCATGGAAGCCTGAAATGTGCAAGGATCTGAAGTCCAGCAGTAGTTCCCAAACACACTAAGACAAGGGGCCTGACTTGTTCTGTAACCAGCCAGCATGAAAACCATAATACACAGGAGCAGAATGAGGCTGTTCAGCCCAATGAGTCTGTTTGACCATTCCATCATAGCTGATTTATTGTTCCTCTTAACCCATTCTGCACGTGGCCTATCAGCAGCATCAACAGAGCTTTACCAAGAGGGATTTCTTGCAGGTCGGTGGCGGTTATTTAAAAAGGGAGCCTCAGGAGTGTTTGTCCATCGTACGTGGCCTATCAGCGGCTATAACCGGAGCACAAATCCTGAGATAGATAGCAGGGAAGGTTCAGGGATAAAAGGGTGACACTGCATAGCGGAGTGGTCATCGACAGAGTGATCTGAGGCAGAGCAGTAGGGCTTTGGCCTAAATTTATTTGTATCTAAAATAGAAAATTTATACTTAAGTACTTTGAGATCATAATATCCATCAATTTGAATCAACAAAAGCAAAGCAGACACCTTGGAGAGTTGTTACAGGACAAAGGTGTGATGCTGAAGATGGGACCTCCCGGTACCCTGGCCAGTATGTCTTGCAGAAGGCTAGATAGTGGAGGCCTCCAAATCAATGGGGCAAATCATACACAATCTGACCCATTGCCCAACCTATTGCTATTTTTTAAATATTCATTAACAAAATAAATACAAAATATGTTAAATTAACACATGTAACAGAAATACTAACAATACTCTTCCACATTGAAGACAGGCTCTAAAACAAAATAGTGAAGGATTCAAGATGGTTATAAATCATTCAGTGGCTACCAGCTACTCTTAAATTGACAATCACATCAGATGATGGCTAAAGCAGCGACTGAAGGACTTTAGAGAGGTCTCAAAAACAGCAGACTTTGACTTTTACACTCAAAGCTGGAGCTTGGACACCAGGTTCAATTTTTGTGAACTGAACTATGAGTACAACCTTGAAATAGAACATGAGCTACTTCTGGTTCTGATGAAGGGTCATCAATGTGAAATAGTAACTCACCTCAAATATATTGCTTAGCCTGCTAGGTATGTCCTGTGTTCTTTGCTTTCATTTCAGATTTCCACCATCTGCATCTTTTACTGTTCAATCTGTGTTTCAATGCAGTATGAGACTTAGAAACTGCTCCAGACAGGACAGGAGGTGCTGGGGTGGGTAGTTTAGAAGGTGATGTGCTCCTTCCATGGTTTATGCAGAGCTTCCACATGGTCCTAACACACAGACTCTAATCTCTCAACATCATCTCAAATGCTCCACTTCTACTTTTTGAGTTATCACGAGCCAAAGAAATGAATGTAACAGTGAGGATTTATAACTCCCTGTCCCTAAGTAAGTTTCGAGTGCATTTTGAATAATATCCTTTGTGCCTCTATTGGGCAAATGTTAAAAGTTTAACCACTGGACTTCAATGCTGGGAATCATGGCCTGCTACTGGACATATTGGCTTGTTAGTAGCAGATTGAGGGAACATTGCACCAACAATGGCCAGCAGCATTTATTTTGGTTATTTTCCTCAAATGCGCAGAGGACATGCTGGCACATCAATGTCTTTAGGGCACTCGTGGTCAAGCATATGTTCAGGGGTGGAGACAAGTGTACAATACTAGGTCCTCTGATGACATGGAGGCAAAGTTTCTCATGCAGACTGTGTCTTGTTTTGCAGTAATAGATTCCCAGAAGCAACGGGTATGAGCATTCATACTAAAACATGAATAGTCCAGCACCCCGTCAGTTATTCCCTACCTGTTCAATGCTCTTTGAGATCTTTCCTGTTGCAACGTCTAAGATATTGATCTTAGTTCCACATGAGCAGAACATATATGTTCCATGTTTATTCATCTATATTGGAAGAGACAAGAATAGCATTTTTTTAAGAACATGGCAAAACTCATTTTAAAAAATTTCAAATTTTTTCCAATGGAGAACAGGAGATTAAAGTATAGCAAAATAACCCATAAAATTTGTGAGAAGAGATCTAGCACTTTCTCAGTGTACGAAAGAAATAAACTCTTCTCTGGCTTCCAGCTAGGTACAGGCATCAATTATAACCGACATTTCAATGACATTTTCTGCCATCTTCATCCCTGATAAAGATGCCAGAGTTTGTCTTCATAATCAGGGATGAAGATAGCAAAATTTGTCATCGAAACGTCGGTTATAATCGATACTTGTACCCAGCTGGAAGCCCGAGAAGAGTTTATTCACCATAAAATGGTTGTTTTGATGAAACTTCTTGCATTTGTAGAAGCTCTAATATGGAAAAAAAAAACAGAATTCTGGAAGTACTCAGCAAATGATGCAATATCAATGAAAAAAGATACAGGGTCAATATTTGGGGCCAAAGATGTTTTAATAGAACTGGTTCTTGACCTTTGATGCCAACTAAATGCTGCTGGACATGGTGAGCACTTACAGAATTCTGGTTTTGTTTTGGTTATCCAGCATCTGCAGTTTAACTCAAACTTCGAATGCTGACCAATGACATGAAACAAAGTGAATTGTCTCTCTCCACACAGCAGCTGCCTGATTATGTACAGCAATTTTTTTTTAATTTTAGAAAGTTAGCATCTGTAGTATTTCACTTTTAATGAAAGGTGTTCTGTTTGCATTACAAAAATAAACAGAATATATGCTCCAATTCCATTCTGTTAAGTGAGCAAACATTGGGGAAAAAGACAAAAGACGAAGAAAAGAGAATCAGTTGGTAACTACAAATATTAAAGCACAAATCAAAATTTCATCAAACTGAAAAATACCTGTACTTTTCCTCCTTTGTAAAATGGCTCAATTTTGCTGGAAATAGCATAGCTGGAAGAGATGCAAATATTGAATTACACAGTAATCAAGAAAAGAATTTAAAACGATTTTAAAAAACTAAATAGGGCTGGAAATAAACTAAACAATTATCACTTGTTCGTCCAGTAATGCATCATTACTGGATGAACAAGTAGCAGGAATACCCATGCACAGTCCTGGATGGGCTTTCTGATGACCAGACCTGTCATTTATTAAGTAGATCAATACCATTTCACCTATCAGTGGAGGATCCACAACTTTGAGGGACACAAGATATAATTACAGCATTCTCACTATATGAGCCATACATCAGATCTCTATCTGCACTGTATTCCCTGTTCGGCATTTATTATTTGTATTATGGTAACTAGTCACGTGCGTGGGGGTACGGTAAATACATAGGGAACAAGCTATGTATTTGTACTTTGTTCTGGGCAGCTTGGAACTGGAGACCGATGGATGTCACATCTTTTGTTGACCGCTTAATGGCATGGCTTCAAGATTGTATGTCTTGCTAGTTGCTAATAAAGGATCAAATATGTTTCTTCGACTTTGTGGAACATCATTACTGGAAAATTGCGGGACACATCATACAGGAATAATAATCCGTGGGGGTCACCAGCTGCGGTTTGTTAGAATAGGCTGCTACGCTCTGTCGGCAATGATTGGCTGCTATACCCACCCCTCAGTTTAATTCATTGCTTGCTACCTGCCTATCCCTCACTTCTCTGCAAAGACCTCCAGCCATGGACTCACAGCAACATATAATTCCACTTACGAGCAGTAAGGCACCCAAAGTCCTCAGTAATGCATAAAACCAATCCAGTTTTAATGATTTCCTCGCTACTCCATGATCCAATTAATCTTGTATAGTGTCACAACTAAGATCACATAACACTTAATAACTCATTTAAGATTATTTTTTGCAGAAACTCAGCTGGACCAGCCCTATAAATACAATGGCTACAAGAGCTGAGAGGCTGGATGTCCTGTAGCAAGCAACTGTTCTCCAGACTACCCAAGGCACAAGTTGGGAATGTCATGGAATACCCTCCATTTGGCTGGATGACTACAGCATCGACAATTCTCAAGTTCAACACCTGCAGGACTAAGCAGCCTGGTTGATCAGCACCGATAAACATTCATTTTCTCCATCAGCATTGAGAGCAATGCGTACCATCTACAGAATACATTGCATTTATCCACAACAGATCCTCCAAAATCTACAACCTTTGCCACCAAAGATAAGGATACCAGGTGTATAGGAGAACCACCTGCAGGCTCCCTTCCAAGTCACACACGACATGAGCTCCTCAGGGGCTCAAGTGTGTTGTAGATAGTGATAGCTTGAACTTAATTGGAAACTGGAAGTAGTGTATTTTATGAAGTCTAAATATTGCATAATATATTGTAGTTATTTGAATAATTTTTTCCATTAAAAAATTGACTTTGAAATACAGAGTATTCTGGTTAATTGGAACAAATGCTTATTTGGGATAACTCTTAAAGAACAAAAACTAACATTCCCTTCTTTTATTTGGGACATGATGCTGCTTAACTGGGACAGATTATTGCTGCACAGTTTCTAACTAGCATCTAGTGTGCACTTGTGTGGCCATTAGTCACTGCACCGTGCTTAGAGTGAAGTTTTTAAGTAGCGTCAGTTGCATGTGTTGTGTGTTGAAAAGTCGCAGGGATCTTTAAATACTGATAGTTGGCAAGAAATTAGCAGTGAGAGAATTTAAAACCATTTTGCTCACTGCAATTTCAATCATTCAAGCTTGGAGATGCCAGAAATGCACAGAAGTAAAAAAAAGTATTTCACTACTTTAAGTAAGAAAATACAAAGAATTTGAAGGTATCAACAACAATCTTGAATAATACAATGAAAGTGAAGATGTGGAGGATGCAATATTCAAAAACATTGTATGACGGCAGTCCATTATCTACACTAGGTGTCTGCGCTGATTTTGCTAATTTACATGGCAGTGAACACTGGATGAATTCTATTGATAACTATCTGGAACTAATACAGTTTTATAGTACTGTAGTAGTTTTGGTAGTGTTCTAACTTGTTCTGTATTTCATTTAAATGCATAATTTGTTACTCAGTTGTCTTTTTTTTTAATACATTTTTTACCATTTCCATGAAATTCTGGCTAATTGGAACAGCTACTTAATTGGCCAAATAACCAGAATCCATTGTATATTGTTAATACTTTATAATACTGGGTCTTAATGCAAAACATTGACAATTCCTTTGCCTTACGGATGCTGCTCAACCTGCTTAATTTTTCCTATCATTTGTATAATTTCTCTTGATTCCAGCATCTATAGTCTCATGTTTCTGTATGGTGGAACTTCCTACTAATAACACTGTGGGAGTATCTTAATCAGGAATGCAGCTATTCAAAATAGCAGCTTACCACCATCCTCAAAGACAATTACGGATGGCCTTGCCAGCAATAATTGATCTCCAAAATGAATAAAAACACTAATTCAGTATTTACAATAGTACAAGTATAAATCCAGTTTGACTCAGTAGAGTCGTGTCACATCAACCTGTTTTTTGGTCACCGAGTTATAGGAAAGATGTCAACAAAATAGAGAGAGTACAGAGGAGATTCACTAGAATGTTACCTGGGTTTCAGCACCTAAGTTACAGAGAAAGGTTGAACAAGTTAGGTCTTTATTCTTTGGAGCGTAGAAGGTTGAGGGGGGACTTGATAGAGGTATTTAAAATTATGAGGGGGATAGATAGAGTTGACATGGATAGGCTTTTTCCATTAAGAGTAGGGGAGATTCAAACAAGAGGACATGAGTTGAGAGTTAGGGGGCAAAAGTTTAAGGGTAACATGAGGGGGAATTTCTTTACTCAGAGAGTGGTAGCTGTGTGGAACGAGCTTCCAGTAGAAGTGGTAGAGGCAGGTTCGGTATTGTCATTTAAAAGAAAATTGGATAGGTATATGGACAGGAAAGGAATGGAGAGTCAGGTCGGTGGGACTAGGTGAGAGTAAGCGTTCGGCACGGACTAGAAGGGCCGAGATGGCCTGTTTTCATGCTGTAATTGTTATATGGTTACTTGGTTTTTGCACCTATACCAATCCAGTTTCAAATTAAGTACTGAGAGGAGAGTAACTTCTCCCATACTCTGGTGAAGAAATTGCAGAATAAAGCTACTAGCATGTGCACAGCTCTACTTTTGCTGGAACCCAAAATGCCTTGACCAGCCACATGGTGAATACATACTTGTCATCAATCATAATTCTTTTCTGTATTTTGTGTTGTTATATAAATTAAGCCTCTGTCACTTGAACTGGACAAAATGCTTTTCCACAGCAAAAAAAAAAGAGCTGCTGAAGAAATACCATCATCCTCACAATCCTGAGAAATTGCAGAGCCTGGGCCTCTGTACCTCCCTCTGCAATTGGATCCTCGACTTCCTAAAAGGAGGACCACAATCTGTGTGGATTAGTGATAATATCTCCTCCACGCTGACGATTAACACTGGCGCACCTCACTGGTGTGTGCTTAGCCCACTGCTCTGCTCTCTCTATACCCATGGCAGTGTGACTAGGCACAGCTCAAATACCATCTATAAATTTGCTGATGATACATCCATTGTTGGTAGAATCTCAGGTGGTGACAACAGGGTGTACAGGAGCGAGATATGCCAACTAGTAGAGTGAGGTCACAACAACAACCTGGCACTCAACGTCAGTAAGATGAAAGAGCTGATTGTGGGCTTCAGGAAGGGTAAGACAAAGGAACACATACCAATCCTCATAGAGTGATCAGAAGTGGGGAGAGTGAGCAGTTTCAAGTTCCTAGGTGTCAAGATCTCTGAGGATCTAACCTAGTCACAACATAATCAATGCAGTTACAAAGAAGGCAAGGCAGTGGCTATACCTTATTAGGAGTGGGAAGAGATTTGGTATGACAACAAATACACTCAAAAACTTCTATAGATGTACCGTGGAGAGCATTCTGACAGGCTGCATCACTGTCTGGTATGGGGGGGGCGGGGTGCTACTGGACAGGACCAAAAGAAACTGCAGAGTGTTGTAAATTCAGTTGGCTCCACCTTGGGTACTAGCCTACAAAGCACCCAGGACATCTTCAAGGAGTGGTGTCTCAGAAAGGCAGCGTCCATTATTAAGGACCTCAAACACCCAGGGCATGCCCATTTCTCACTGTTACCATCAGGTAGGAGGTACAGAAACATGAAGGCACACACTCAGTGATTCAGGAACAGCCCCTCTGCCATCCGATTCCTAAATGGACATTGAACCCTTGAACACTTTTTAAATATATATTATTTGTTTTGCACAATTTTAATCTATTCAATATACGTATACTGTAGTTGATTTATTTATTATTATTTTCTTTTGTTATTTTCTTCTACATTATGTATTGCATTGAACTGCTGCTGCTAAGTTAACAATTTTCACGACACATGCTGGTGATAATGTAAGACTCAAAATTAAGATGTGCGTTTCTGACAGGTCCGGGTTAAAGTCAAAGGACAAATGTGATTTAATTATGTCTAGGGACAAATATGATTTAATTATGTTTAGGGACAAATGTGATTTAATTATGTCTGGGTTAAAGTCTGTAAACAAGTGTGATCTAATTATGAATGCAGAAGCCTTGACAAAATTAACTGTTTGTGGAATCATTGAAGTCCTGAGATATGGACTATTGTTTTACAGAAATGTGTAAAAAAAACAACTCCAAATATGGAATGGGAAAACACTGTGTACCTCCCGAGTCAGGGAGGAAGGGTGGTAAGGAAGAAGGATAAAACCTGCTGCCCTGTAAGGTTCAGGGTTCCCTTCTCTGAAGGCACCCAGCTCTGCAGACCTGTTAATAAACTTTGTTTCCTTGAATTTGTCTTGAAGCCATTATTCGGGAGCGTGGCTCGTTTCTGACAACTTGGGGGCTCGTCCGGGATCCACACTCCAGCCGTGAGGGGGGCAAGGAAGGACATCGGAGAAGGTGCACCCTGCTGAGTTCGGCAGTCCCTGATTCCTTGCTCGTCGCCCCGCGCGGCTTGAGCGAGTGATATCCGGCGGACTCAAGGAAACAAAGAGGGGTTGTCAAGGCAGTTGAGACAGTGAGCGATCGAGTAATTTCTGTGCACAGGACCCAGGTAAGAAATTGAATTCCTGTAGAGACGTAGTACACAAGAATTGTGGAACTGCGGGGTTCCTGCAGGTGATTTCTCCTGTAGAGACGTAGTACATGAGAATCGTGGAACTGCGGGGTTCCTGCAGGTGATTTCTCCTGTAGAGACGTAGTACATGAGAATCGTGGAACTGCGGGGTTCCTGCAGGTGATTTCTCCTGTAGAGACGTAGTACACGAGAATCGTGGAACTGCGGGGTGCCTGCAGGTGAATTCCTGGGCGATCGCGGTAATACAGGTTCCGGAATTGGACAGGAGTGACCGAGCTAGGTGGGTCACATTCAAATTAAATTCCTGCAGAGACGTAGTGCACGAGAATTGTGGAATTACGGGGTGCCTGCGGGTGGATTGGAACCGAGCAAGTCCTCGAGATGGGGAATAAGGGGTCTAAGAGAGAAAAGGGTAAAGGAAATCCAGGCGCCAATGATGAAAAATACCCCGGGGTACCCCCTGATAGTCCGTTGGGACGGATGTTAGAAAATTGGGATTATGGGAGGCGAAAAGGGAAGTCAAAGAAAAAATGATACAGTACTGTGAATTCTGGTCCCGCCAGCCGATCCAAGGGTCGGCTGTGTGATGGCCTAAGTTCGGGTCTAGCGAGGATTGGGTACAACAAGCCCTTAATCTGTACGTGAATTCAAAACCTAACGTTAAACCCGAAGAAAGTGATTATGCCCTATGCTGGTTACCAACGACAAATAGTTATAAATTGAAAACGATAAATGAAGCGGGACAGAAAAAGAATACATGGGAGGTGCTCGACCACCTGCCGCCCCATATGTGCCCCCTACCGCTCCGCAAATCGAAGACCCTGAGACGGAGGTTGGCCAACAGCTGATTCGTGTTGAATTTGTATCGAAAGCATGGCCAGAAAAAAAAACTGGAAAAGCTAGAAGATTGGAATACTAAACCCTTAAGTGAACTACTTAGGGAGGCACAGAAAGTGTTTGTAAGAAGGGATGAAGAGAAGCAGAAGACGGCAAGGATAATGGTCCAGACAGTGCGACAAGTAACCGCAGATAGTAGAGAGAGAGACGGGGACCATGGTTGGATCGAGGTAGTAGCCAGGAGCAAGGAGGAGGGCTAAGGAAGGCTTTAAGCTGCAACGAAGAAGGACACTTCAGGCGCGAGTGCCCCAGATACCGACGGGAAGTGCGCTCGTAAGCTATGATGGAAGATGAAGACTAGGGAGGTCGGGGGTTCCACCCCTTGGGGATGAATTATCGGCAGGAACCCCTGGTAAATTTAAAAGTAGGTCCCCAAGGGTCAGATACAACCTTTATGGTAGATTCGGGTGCCGAAAGATCTAGCGTAATCCAGATACCTCCCGGCGCCCGAACCGGAACAAAGGTAATGGGAGTATCCGGTATTGGAGGCAAAATAATACAAGTACCTGTTATAGAAAACGTGAAAATTGAACATGAGGATAGGGTAACGGGACAGGACCTACTTTTGTTACCCTCTGCGAGATTCAACCTGCTCGGGCGGGATCTGCAAGTCAGGCTAGGCATCGGGACTGTGCCCAGGAACGGGAAGATAATGGTACAGCTGTTTGCCCTCAGGGAAGAAGACGATAGGAAAATAAGCCCGGAGGTATGGTACCAGGAAGGGAACCGGGGGTGTTTGAACGTCCCCCCTTGCAAATCTCACTATTACCTAACAGTTCGCCAGTACAGAGAAAACAGTACCCTATTTCAATGGAAGGAAGAAAAGGGCTGCAGCCAGTGATGAAGGACTGATCGCTGACGGACTACTGGAGGAATGTATGTCACCGTATAATACACCAATACTCCCGGTGCGCAAGCCAGATGGGACTTATCGGATGGTACGAGACCTGCGGGGTCTAAATGCAGTTGTCCAGACCCGATACCCGGTAGTGCCCAACCCTTACACACTGATGAGTAAGATCTCCCCTGACCATGAATGGTTCAGTGTAATAGATCTAAAAGATGCCTTCTGGAGTTGCCCGCTAGAAGAGAGCAGTCGTGACATGTTTGCGTTCGAATGGGAAAATCCTACGACGGGGCGGAAAAGACAACTCCGGTGGACGGTCCTGCCACAGGGGTTCACCGAATCACCTAACCTACTTGGGCAGGTCTTGGAGCAAGTACTAGCGGAATTCCAATGTGCTCCAGAGAGCCAACTGCTACAGTATGTGGATGATCTATTACTATCCGGGCCAACACAGGAAGGGGTGCAGGAAGACACCATCAGACTACTGAACTTCCTGGGGAAGCAGGGGCTGCGGGTCTCAAAGAAAAAGTTGCAATTTGTAGAAAAGGAAGTAAGGTATCTGGGACACTGGGTCAGTAAAGGACAGCGATGCATTACCCCAGAAAGGATAGCTGGAATAACGGGAATGTCACTACCACGTACCAAGAAGGAGATACGACAGTTCCTGGGGTTAGTGGGGTATTGTCGAATCTGGATTGAGAATTATACTCCCCTGGTGAAATTTCTGTACGATAAGCTGGGACAGGATGAGCAAGCGGTAAAATGGACTAAGGAGGAAGAACAAAAGTTCAACCACATTAAGGGGCAATTGATCCGTGCTCCGGTGTTAGCCTTACCAGCCCTGGAAAAACCATTCCAACTGTATGTCAGCAATGCCAAAGGAATGGCCCAAGGGGTACTCACCCAACTAAAAGGAGGAAAGCGGCAACCCGTGGCCTTCCTGTCAAAAATGTTAGACCCGGTATCGCGTGGATGGCCCACCTGTATCCAAGCAGTGGCAGCGACAGCGGTATTGGTAGAGGAAGCCCGGAAACTAACCTTTGGAGGGAAGATCACAGTGCATTCTCCACACTCGGTCAGCACCTTACTGGCCCAGAAGGCACACCGGTGGCTGACTGACTCTCGCATTTTAAAGTACGAGACTCTCCTGATGACCGGAGAAGACCTGAACTTCGCAAAAGATTCCAGTTGCAACCCAGCCCAGTTCCTATATGGAGGACTGGAGGAAGAGGAGTCAGAGCATGACTGCATTGAACTTCTGGACTTGCAAACGAAAAGTCGGGAAGACTTACAGGAAGCTCCTCTGGGAGAAGGGCAAGAGCTATATATAGATGGATCGTCTTGATGTATTGATGGGATACGGCATAGCGGATATGCCATCATCGACGGAGAAACGGAAAGAATAGTGGAGTCCGGGAGATTACCGGGAAATTGGTCGGCCCAGTCGTGCGAACTATACGCACTCCAGAGGGCTCTGAGGATATTGGAGAAGAGAATCGGAACCATATACACTGACTCTAAGTACGCCTATGGGATAGTACATACCTTTGGGAAGATATGGAAAGAAAGAGGACTGATAACGGCCAGGGGAAAGGGACTGGCACATGAACAAATGATAAGTATGACACTGGAAGCCCTGGCCTTACCAACTGAGATTGCAGTAGTACATGTACCCGGACACCAAAAAGGGTCAACACCTGAAGCGGTGGGGAACCGTCTAGCAGACGGGGAGGCCAAACGAGCAGCAATTGAAGAACCGATACAGCTCCTGACCTTGATACCAGTGAGGGAAGGACTTACTAAACAACCTGTGTTTACTCGAATGGAGATTGATAGCATGAACCAACTAGGAGCCCGAAAAGACACTGATGGTAAATGGACGGTCCCTGATGGGAGACAGGTACTAAATAAGGAAGTAACCCGCAACATCCTCCCAACAGTTGCACCATCAAACCCACTGGGGAGTACAGGCCATGTGTGATACAATTCTGAGGGACTATGTATGCAAAGGAATATACACACTGGCCCAGCAAGAGGTAACTGGATGTCCGACATGCCAGCGGATAAACAAGAAAGTGATGCGATCTACTCCAAAAGGTGGCCAGCCACTGGCCATGAGACCGTTCCATAGAGTCCAAATCGACTTTACCGAGCTACCCCCAGTGCAGAGATGGAAGTACCTGTTAGTAATAGTGGATCACTTTACCCACTGGGTGGAAGCATACCCGACTACCAAAGCTGATGCGCCTACGGTAGCCCGAATACTACTTGAGAACATAATTCCCAGATATGGGATCATGGGGTCCATAGACTCGGACAGAGGGACACACTTTGCCTCCAGGACGCACCAGTTAATTTGTGATGCACTGAGTATCCAATGGAAATACCATACCCCGTGGCATCCCCAGAGTGCGGGAAGAGTAGAACGAATGAACAGCACCCTAAAGGCACAACTGACCAAGTTGATGTTAGAAACCAAACTACCATGGACTAAGTGTCTCCCTATTGCCCTTTTAAGAATACGAACAGCGCCCCGCAAGGACATAGGAATATCCCCATATGAGATGTTGTTCGGACTCCCGTATTGGAATAAGGTGGAAGGGTACCCCACGCTACAAGGAGGTGATATCTTTGTAAGGGACTATTTACTGGCACTATCCCGTTCCTTTGCAGAACTGCGGAAAAAGGGTCTCTTGGCCCAGACTCCGCTGCTCGATTTTGCTTTACATCAGATCGTGCCTGGAGATTGGGTTCTGGTAAGGACCTGGAAGCCGGAGAAGTTACAGCCACAGTGGGAAGGCCCTTTCCAGGTCCTGCTAACAACAGAGGCGGCTGTACGGACAAAAGAAAAAGGGTGGACACACGCATCCAGGGTAAAAGGACCGGTGAAGCCCGAAAGCCGCACTGAGTGGACCTGTGTTCCCGATGAAGAACCGATGGTGGTGAGGCTAAAAAGGCAGCAAAAATGAACTCTATGTGGACTGTAACATTATTGACTGTAATATATTTGATTCTATATGTCGGGGAAATTGAAGGGAAATGTGACAAGTGCAGAACCGTGGTACGAGTGGGGCAGAGGGTGTTCCCAGGATCATTTGTGTCCCACTCGCATGTGAATGATCAATGCTATGATTTAAGCAAGAGAGAAACATGTTGGGAGAATAGTAAACCTTATTACCAAGCCTATAATAAAGGATACATGGGACAGGGGGGGGGACCATGAGAAGTCTCAGCTGTCCCAGGAAAGACCGGAGTTCTTCCTCCTGCCTCAGGAGGGTGACCGGAAGCTGGGAATTAAGCTGTTTGATTCATTAAGGAGAGAAACACGGGAGATAAAGGTGGGCGAGTGGGGTGATGAGTGGCCACCGGCTCGCATCATTGAATACTATGGGCCAGCGACCTGGGCCCAGGATGGGTCGTGGGGGTATCGCACTCCTGTCTACATGTTAAACCGAATTATTAGACTGCAGGCGGTGGTGGAAGTGATAACCAATCAAACGGCACTGGCATTGGAGCTGTTGGCAAAACAGCAGAGTCAGATGTGAACAGCAATATACCAGAACAGGCTGGCTGTGGATTACCTATTGGCCTCTGAAGGCGGGGTATGTGGTAAGTTCAATCTTACAAACTGTTGCCTTAAGATAGACGACAGTGGAAAGGCCGTGTTAAAAATATCCGACAAAATTCGGAAACTGGCCCACGTGCCAGTACAAACCTGGAGAGCCCTGGGGAACATGAGTTGGCTAGACGGGCTACTGGGAGGTAGATGGTGGCGCACCGCTCTCCTAGTAGCAGGCGGGGGTCTAATGATTCTCTTACTTTTGCCGTGTTTGATTCCTTGTATACGAACACTGATCAGGCGCAGTATATTCCAGCTCCAGGCAGTAGCGATACCCCATCATGGGACAAACGAGCTAAAACTTATGCTATTAAAGAAAAAGGGTGGTGGGCCCCCTGGGAGTGAGAGAAATGCTAGCTGAAACGCACATCTTAAAAAGAAAAAGGGTGGTATTGTAAGATTCAAAATTAAGATGTGCGTTTCTGACAGGTCCGGGTTAAAGTCAAAGGACAAATGTGATTTAATTATGTCTAGGGACAAATGTGATTTAATTATGTCTGGGTTAAAGTCTGTAAACAAGTGTGATCTAATTATGAATGCAGAAGTCTTGACAAAATTAACTGTTTGTGGAATCATTGAAGTCCTGAGATATGGACTATTGTTTTACAGAAATGTGTAAAAAAACAACTCCAAATATGGAATGGGAAAACACTGTGTACCTCCCGAGTCAGGGAGGAAGGGTGGTAAGGAAGAAGGATAAAACCTGCTGCCCTGTAAGGTTCAGGGTTCCCTTCTCTGAAGGCACCCAGCTCTGCAGACCTGTTAATAAACTTTGTTTCCTTGAATTTGTCTTGAAGCCATTATTCGGGAGCGTGGCTCGTTTCTGACAGATAATAAACCTGATTCTGATCTCAACGCGCCAGGGAGCATCTGTAGGAATGGATAGTCAACGTCTCACGTTAATACTCTTCATGTAAACACATGAAGTTATACATGAAGGGCCTGGACCAGAAACGTATCCCTTCATAGATGCTCAATTGCTGATTGACCAGGCTGAGCTCCTTCCAGCACTATTTGTCGTTTTCAAAGACATCTGAAACCATGAATACCCAATATAATGAGTGCTTATTTATGAGATCCTGAATTCAGTGACCTTAAAGTGAAAGATTACAGCAACAGGGTAACAGGGGAGCAGCGTTCATGACCGGATGAAGAAAAGCTGATGGCAAACCCACTTAAAGCATGCAGCGGCACTCATCTCTTAACAGGGGAAGCGGGAGGAGGGTTTGCTGGCGGCACTCACTTTGTCTTGAACTGCACCCCACCGGCAGCCATCGTTTCGGCCCCTTCACTTCACGCTCACACCACATCAGCAAAAAACAAGGCGATCTCCACCAGGCTGCTGCCTCGCAGCACGTTTCCAGCAAACGGGGACTTCCGGTGCGCTCTGATGACATCACGAACAGCGTCCACATTATTTCGGTCCCTCGTTCCCATAGCAACAGGGCGGTAAAGCGTTCATCCGTCCGCTCGCTGTCAGCGTCCAACTCCGGTTCAAACTGTTCCCGTGGGGGGGTTTTGTTTTGGCCAGGTGAGTTTAGTTTTAACAAACACGAGAAAATCTGCAGATGCTGGAAATTCACGCCACACATACAAAATGCTGGAGGAACTCAGCAGGTCAGGCCGCCTCTTTGGAAAATAGTTAACAGTCGACGTTTCGGGCCAAAACTCGTATCAACACGTTTGCCAGTAATATTGCACTCGATCGCCGCATTGCCATTGTCTCAGCCCCATGAAGCAAGCTGGTCATTCAGCATTTGTGGGGGCAAATAGACAAGTGGACGTTTCGTGTCTAGACTCTTCATATGAACATCCCTCTGAACATGGCAGCACAAGTAGGAACAAGGGAAATATTATCTCATTGGAGCCTGCGCCACTATTCAAAGTTCAAAGTAAAATTATCATAATAGTACATACATACATGTCACCATATACAAAACATAATAGAATCAATGAAAAACTGCACCAAGAAGACAGACAAACAACCGATGGGCAAAGGACAGCAAACTGCAAATACAAAGGAAAACATAATAAATAAATAAATCATCAAAAATGAGATGGGAACAAGTGGAGTTGAATGAAGCTATCCCCTCTGGTTCAAGAGCCTGGTGGTTGAAGACTGTAGCTGTTCCTGAACCAGAGGGGATAGCTTCATTCAACTCCACTTGTTCCCATCTCATTTTTGATGATTTATCAGGTGTGGGTCCTGAGGCTCCTGTACCTCCTTCCTGATAATAGCAGCAGGGAGAGAGCATAGGCAGGGTGGTGGGGGTCCTTGATTGATGCTGCTTTCCTGAGACAGCACTCTATAGATGTGTTCAATGGTGGAGAGGGCTTTACCCATGCTGGACTGGGTCGTGGACAAGAATATCTGCAGACGCTGCATATGCAAGCAACATACACAGAATGCTGGAAGAACTCAGCAGGCCAGGCAGCATCTATAGAAAAGAGTAAACAACCAATGTTTCGGGCTGAGACCCTTCATCAGGATTGGGGAGGGGTGAAGTAAAGAGCCGAGAAGTTGATTGGTGAAAGAGATAAAGGTCTGGAGGAAGGGGAATCTGGTAGAGGGTGGGAGACCATGGAAGAAAGGGAAGGGGGAGGAGCTCCAGAGGGAGGTGATGGGCAGGTAAGGAGATAAGGTGAGAGAGGGAAACAGGAATGGGAACGGGGAAGGGGGCAATTACCAGAAGTTCGAGAAATCAATGTTTATGCCATCAGGTTGGATGCTACCCAGACAGAATTTAAGGTGTTGCTCCTCCAACCTGAGTGTGGCCTCATTGCATCAGTAGAGGAGGCCATGGACTGACATGTCAGAATGGGAATGGGAATGGGAATTAAAATGGGTGGTCTGCTATTTCTGCGGGAGGAGTATAGGTGCTTGGTGAAACAGTCTCCTAATCTACATTGAGTCTCACTGATATAAAGGAGGCCACGCTGGGAGCACCAGATACAGTAGGTGACCCCAACAGACTCACAAGTGTTGCCTCACCAGGAGGGAATGTTTGGGGCCCTGAATGGCAATGAGGGAGGAGGTGTAGAGGCTGGTATGGCACTCGTTCTGCTTGCAAGGGTAAGTAGCTGAAGGTAGCTCAGTGGTGAGGGATAAATGGACAAGGCAGCTGCGTCGGAAGCAATCCCTGCGGAAAGTGGGAGGTTGCACACATCTATAGAACTTTGTCAAAAGTTTTAGATGTCATCCCAAATCTTCACAAACATCTAAGGAAGTAGAGGCACTGCCATGCTTTCTTCATAATTGCACTTATGCACTGAGCCCAGAACAGATCTTCTAAAATGATAACACCAAGGAATTTAAACGTTACTGACCCTCTCCACCTCTGATCCCTTGATGAGGACTGGCTTACGAACCTCTGGTTTCCTACTCCTGAAGTCAATAATCAGCTCCATGGTCTTGCTGTCATTGAGTTTGTTTATTGTGGCACCACTCAGCCAGATTTTCAATCTCGCGCTTATATTCTGATTCAGCTTTAGATTGGCCTATAAAACTGATGTCATGAGCAAACTTAAATATGGCATTGCTTAGCCTCACAGTTATAGGTAATACAAGTAGAGCAGGGGGCTAAGCACACAGCCTTGTGGCACTCCTGTGCTGATGGAGATTGTGGAGGAGGAGATATTGTTGTCAGTCGGAACCAGTAGGATCTGCAAGTGAGGAAACTGAGGATCTAATTGCACAAGGAGGTATTGAGGCCAAAGTCATGAAGCTTATTGATTAGTTTTGAGGAGATTATAGTATTGGATGCTTAATTTGTAGTCCATACAGAACATCCTGACATATGCATCTTTGCTGTCCAGGTGTTCCAGGGTTGAGTAAAGAGCCAATAAAATTGCATCTGTTGTGAACCTGTTGTGCTGGTAGACAAATTGGAGTGGATCCAAGTCACTTCTCAGGCAGCAGTTGATGTGTTTCATCACCAACCTCTCAAAGCATTTCATCACTGTGGATGCAAGCGGTAACTGGACAACAGTCATTGAGACCTGTGCATTACACCTCTAGACTATCCAATTCTGTCAACATATTGGAACAATGTTAATTTGCTGAAAAAAGCAATTTGTTAAGATGAAAATAGTTGCTGTTGTTGAGTGCCGTCGAGTTATCATTGACTCATGGCGATGTTATGGATAGTGTATTTGTCCATAGTTTTTTTGTGACAAGATACAGAGGTAGGTTGCCAGCCTTTCTTCTGTGCAGATACTGTTGCTGCCCAGGTTGGGACACAGCTGGATTTGAACTCTGGGCCATCCAGCTCGATCCAGTGATGAGGTCACTACACCACCGGCTAGCCCATACAATAGTTAGTAACTATTATTTATTTAGAGATACAGCCTTCCACCCTTTGTGCCACTCTGCCCTGTACTCACTAATGTAACCCTAACCTAATCATGGAATAATTTACAATAACCTACGGTCTTTAGATTACAGGGGGGCTCTGAAGCACCCCACGCATACATGGTAAGGAACATACACACTTGCTCACAAAGGATGTTGAAATTGAAGTCTGTTACGCTGAGCTGTAATAGCATCACACTAACTGCTATGGGCCTCCCTGGATTACAACAGGGCTCCATTCCCAAAAACTGTCTGTAACCAAAACAGTTTGTAAGCTCCCTGAAAATATACTTGCACAAAAATAAGGGCCAACCAGAGCATTTAACTCGGTCACTCAAATGTCTCTGCAAAATGCAGTGATGTTGTCTCTAACCTAATTCCCACACAGCACATGATGCCTGAGGCCCAGGAGCAACTGGCAAATCCATCCTATTCTCAAATGCTTGTTCATATGTACAGGTTGTCCTTAAATCAGGCATTCATAATCTAGGGAGGACCTGTATATAAATAATACGAAATTTTTAAAAAAAATTCAAGTGAATAAAAGGTTGTCATAAACTGCTTTACAAATAAGTGAAATACAGCATTTTCTGAGCTGCAGTCACTGTTGCAGTCTAAAAAATATGACTTCCCATTTTTCCCTAAAGAAAACTGAAACAAATTGCAACATTATAAGTAGCAAAATCATCTTGCATCTTAAGTGTTGGTTAAGGAGTAAAAGTTGTCCAGGTTATGGTAGAACTCCCTCCTTCCTCTCCCCATTGACGTTGTCCAGCCTAAAGCAATGGAAGATTGCAAAACATAAAATAATATTTATAACACATGACCCTTAAAAGTTAAAAAAACAATGTAGGTACGTGAAATTATAGATTGACTATGATGCACTTCATATCAGAACTGGCTCGATTGAAGTTGTATTATCTAGTCTATGTACCAAAGAACGAAAACTCATTTAACCACAACACCTTTCTAAACATAGATATGCTTTGCCTTTTATTGCAGTCAGCTTCCAGCGCAGTCGGTTCTAGTTCAGTGTGTTCACGACTAGCCCGTGCGATTCAGCTCTTTTCGATTACAATTCCATTCACTCGTTACAATTTCTCTGCACTCCACGGTGTTCTACATTGTTGGTTTGTTTTGCAGTACAAGCCCCCATTCTCAGCTCAGCAACCTGTGTTCAAGTGCCTACAGATAGAAGTATCCTGCGTGTTATGCCGGATTTTGTTAAAGAAACGCGCCTTGTAACAGATTAATCAAGACTCCCCACATATGATTGGAGGCTGAGTCATAAGAACTTGATCAGGGAAAAACAGAATTTACTTTTTATCCAGTTATTGACGTTTCACCGGAATGGAATCGGCTGAGGAACAGGAGTCGGAACAGGTAAGGGGCAGTGGTGTACTATGACTAAAGAAATTATGTACTATAGCGTATGTGGTTTTATGTACAGGTACTAAGTTCATCTTACAATAGAATGTACTCGTAAATTGACCTGTCGAATTGAGTTAACTTTTTTTTAAAAATGTCTAAGGTGTTTCGTTAAATGGTCTCCAGCATTCTGTGCATGTTTCTCTACTAAATGACTACAGTATTGCCATTTAATGCGATTTTTTTCGTGCTCAAATATTACTTTTCAGCGTTTCAGTGTACTGACCGTGACATAAATGAGATGATCCTTAGTCTCTTTATCGGGCGTCCTCCATCATCAGAGGCAAGGACCTCCCTCATAGGAACAGTTTGTGATGTACCGACATGATGGCTGTTAGTCCGTCAAGTACTTTATTATCTAGTTCATTCTTCCTTCTCTCCAAGTCCTTGCACACTTTTTGCTCTACCCTATATTGCTTTAACTTCTTTCACATGTTTATCCCTCCGTCTGTTGGCTTCGCAAAAGTCCAGAGACTTTCTCTCAGGGTGAAAATGACTGATGGGGGTGGGGGGGGGGGGGTAAGTGATATAATTTTAAGGTGATAGGAAAGTATGGGGGGGGTATCAGAGGTAAGTTTTGTACATATGTGCGTGGGATACGTGCGCAGGGGTGGTGGTAGAGGGAGACACATTAGGGACAGTTAAGAGGTTGTAAATAGGTAAATGGATGAACGAAAAATGGACACTATGTGGGAGGGAAGGGTAAATTGATCCTGGAGTAATGTGAAAGTTCGGTTTAACACCTTGGGATGAAGGGTCTGTACTGTATTGAACTGTTTGTTTATTCATTGAGTTACCACGCGGAATAGGCGTCTCCCAGCAATCACCCCCTCCCCCCACCGCCGTGATTTTACAGACCTTTGGTTGTGTATATTTTTGATGTTTGCCTCAAATGCTTAATTTTGCACGACCAGATTTGTTCTGTGACTAATCCACTCGCAAAATTGCTGTGTTACACTACTTGGTAGATTTAGCTTGTCTCCAGTGACTGTGATACTTCGACCAATTCTATCTGATTATTTTTTGTATTTCAGTTTCCCAGTGTTGATGTAAGCATTTTTATCTTTTCATTCTTCTGTAACCATTCTTTTTTAAAGCCTGAAGCAGAAAGGCTAACGTGTTTAGCATCTGTAGAGCAGAAACCAGACTTAACATTGCAGCACAGACCTTTCATCTAGTTGAAATAAGAAGCCATTGATTGAAAATCTGAAGTGTTTCTCTTGTATTGTCTGGCCTGTTAACATTCAACAATATTTTTGTTTGTTTCAAACTTCCAATTCTGTCGTTTCTATTTTGGTTTTAAATAGGATTTTGGATATGATATCGAGCTATTTGTAAATGCCCCAGATCCTGAATTCATCTGTACTATCTGCCACGGCGTGCTCAAAGGTCCTGTAGAGCTCTCCTGCCAACATGTCTTTTGCAAAGGCTGCATTTCAAGCTGGCTTGTGAGGTAAAAACTACTTGATAATTTTAAAATTATCTTGAAAATTATTTATAAATGGTTTTAAACCTATGGGGAAATACAAAACCTGGGTATGTCTAGACTTTTTTTGAAGACTTATTTTAAAGAAAGGATGTATGTCAATTTTTGGGAAAATGTTTTCCCTTTTTAGTGGCATATTTCATATTTAACAGTAAAGAGTCTGCCAATATTATAAGAATGTATTTAGTTCCTTGGTTTCTGTATGTATTCTAACTCTTGCATGGTATTTGTGATAAAGATGGGTACAATTATAATGTTTAAATGGTTAGGAAAACTTGAGAAGAATATTAGCTAGAAACAGTGCAGTGAGACTAACTCAGGAAGATACCTTGTTGGCATTAATTGGTTGGGCTGAATGATCTGTTTCCATGCTGTATAACTCTAATACAGAAAAATATTATACCTACAAGCTGTATTACAAGAGTACCATATGTATAAACCAAAGATTTTCACTCTGCTGCTGTAAAACTTGCTAATTGCTCCTACCAGGCTCTGGTTTAATCTCCCACTTGAAAACAGGCACTCAGCTGATTCAAACTAGTGTCACTTTTTTCAGTATTAAAATTATTACTCTGGGCCATCAGAAGAGTTCTAAGCCTAGTTAAACCATGTAACCATGTTTCTTTTACTCGCTCTCTTGCTCTCTCTCCCTCTCTCTATTGTGGGCAGCTTAAGTTTTGCAATCTCCAGATGTTTTCATCCTCTGCAGGACATGCATGAGGAGATCAACAGTGATGCATCGGAATCCCTGTGATAAAACTGATGGCAGTAGTTGGCTGAGTGGGAGTCCTGAGATCTCCACTCTCGTGTGAGACCTACAATCTTATTGCCACCCTTTTAGATAAATATAAGCCAGTTTTTCTAGTCAGAACTGCTATTATGTAGAAGGTACAAGCAACTGCTCTGTATTTAAAAAGCTAATGAATGGGTCATATTGTGCATTCTGAATGCGATACATTTGGCAATAAATCACAAACATCTTTGTGCTTAATGTAATATTGTCTTCTAGGAAGCATGATTGTCCATATTGCAGGAAAAAGGTGAAAGGTGTGACTCGATCTGTGATACCTATGATTCACAACATGATTGGACGACTAATAATGAAGGTAAATTGTGGGTATAATTGACTAAGGTATAACTGAAAACTTATCAGTTGAAATCCTCATCCTGAAGCTAGGGTAGTAAACAGATATTGGATTCTGTGTATATTCCTGAAGCGTGCTGCTTGGGCTATTCCTGAAGTGTGCTAGTTGAGCTTGAAAGATACTGAAGTTAGAAGTGGGTGTGGGAAGGGTGAGTGGAAACAAAAATTAGAAGGCCTCTAGATTTCTTCTTTCATTTTGGTATGTACAATAGAGATTTAGGAATAATCTTTAAACCAAGAGTAAGAACTCTTTAAGAATTCTTATCATTAAATATTCCAAAGCAAAGGACTCATTTGCTTCTTGATAAACAAATTATTCACTCTGCCGCTGCTCCTTTTGAAAAGAACTTAAACATGAGATAATTTTGTTTCATCTGCATCTTAAATGGGTAATGCCATTTTCTAAATTCTCTTCGTGGAAAGCTTCATCTCTCATCCTGTCAAGATGCCTTGGGATTATTAGTTTTAATCAAATCTCCTATTTTGAAAACCTAGTGGATACAAACCTAGCTTGTTCAAGTTTGCATTTTAAGACGACCTGCCCATTCTGCTAAATTTCTTCTGAACATCTTTATGTCATGGTCCCTTCTGGCAATCCCCCACCTTGCTATTTACCTCAGGAATTGGGCCTCAATCCCCTTGTTTAGTTTCCAATCATTTCCAGGTTCCACTAACTACACACATCTGCTTTCCATCAGAAAATGCAGGATAAAGACAACAAGGAGCTGCCAGTTCATTGGTCAACTCTGGTGTGAGGAACCTCGTTTCACGGTTCTTAGGACTGCCAGTTCTAAGTCTAGCATCGCTCCTGGATACCGATTCCACGCTCACTACGTCAATAATGTCTCCCAACTCTGTCTCTGCCCTCATGTTCTGTACTTGGGTTCGTCCACCGCCACGCTCCTGTAACACTTTAATTACAAGGATTAAATCCTTTTTCAAGGAGGCTGATACTCTTCTCTTGATGTAATCTTGCAAATGTCCTGTAGGTAACTAAAGCATAACCTCTATATGGTCTTGAATTCCAGACTTGTGAATGCTGTACTGGATTTCTTCACAACTCACAGTTCTACAGTATTTTGCCATTTAGGTTGCATGTAGCTTTCATTTGCCAATATGGACAATTTCACATTTTTGCCCAAATACACTCTGTGGCCACTCTGTTAGGTATAGGAGTGGAACCTAGTGAGATCTTCTGCCGTAGCCTAGAGATGCTCTTTTACACACCACTGTTGTAACGTGGTTATTTGAGTTGTTATTGAACCGGTCCGGCCATTCTCCTCTGACCTCTCTCATTAATGAGGCATTTTCAACCACAGAACTGGATGTTTTGTTTTTCGCACCATTCTCTGTAAACACTAGAGACTATTGTGTGTGAAAACCTCAGTTTCTGAGATACCCTGCCTGGCAGCAAGGATCATTCCACTGTCAAAGTCACTTAGTTCACCTTTCTTCTCCATTCTGATGTTTGGTTTAACAACAACCGAACTGCTTGACCATGTCTGTGTGTTTTTATGCATTCAGTTGCAGCCACATGCTTGGCTGATTAGATTTTTGCATTAATGAGCATGTGTACCTAATAAAGTGGCCATTAAATGTATTTGCTTTATTTGCTAGATCATTATTCACTTAAACTGTCAATACTCCTTTCTGTAATGTTGTGTCCTTTCCAAAATTTGCTTTCCAATCTGCAGTTTGTCATTCACAAATTTAAAAATTGTGGTTTCAAGTCATTTTTATATAAACTGTAAGAAATTGAGGCCACAGCCTTAGTTCCTGTGACAACCAACACAATTCATTTTACCAAATGGAAGAACATGGAACATCACTGTCAGGAACAAGCTCTTTGAGCCATGATGTTGTGCCAAACTAATTAAAGGCCTGAGTCCTTTCTGCCTACCCAAGTCCATATCTATTCACTATCTAAGAGCCTCAACATTTGTTTCCTTTACCACCACAGCCATGAATTCCAGGCACCCACCACTGTGTGTGTTATTAAATTAAATAAAACTTGCCCTGTATATCTCAGTTTGAAGTTTCCCTGACTTGACCCCCCCCCCCCCCCACACACTCCCCGCCAATCTCCTTATTTTCCATTAGTCTTTTCTGTCTTGCTTTCACTTTCTGGAAACTACATTTACTTTTGAGATTTTTCTAAACTTATTGCCTGGCTTAGTTTCTACACTCCATTTTCTTTAGTCCACCTCTTACTTGTTAATCGTACGCTCTGTGATGACCCACCTCAGAATAAATTTCCTGCTCTCTTCTGGCATCAATCACTCTTGTATTATTGGCCCAGACTACCACTTTCCATTTGCTTCCACACTTGAATAATTTCACATTGTGCAGTGCTATAGTTGGTTGGCTCAACTACGCTATGGACCTTGTTCTTATCTGAACAAGCTGAAAGAACATTAAACCCATTAGATAAATACAATCCCTTAACAGTCTCATTTGCCATCATATTAGATTGACCACCAACCAAATCAGAAAATCCTATCGTTAACATCTGAGCACTAAGTAAATTAACAATATTTCAGTTAGATCAATTTTTGTGCCTAGTATTTAGTCTGATGACTTGGACTGGGATAGTATTGTGTTGCATAAAAGGAATGAATAGGCACTTTAAATTTGATTTTCAAATATTTAAAGGATGAAAAATGTGTGTACTGTGTTGGGTATTATTGTTCAGAAGCTGGATATTTTCCTGCAAAATGTTAAATAGCATTGATTCAAATAATTTTGCTTAATTCTGTTCTAGACTTTGTCCTCATTTTTTAATTTCCTTTTTTCTGCATTGGCCTCCTAATAAAAGGATATCAGTGCTTTTGTTTCTGGGTGCTCAATTTAACAAAAATTGCTCACTGCTATTTTGTTATTTGTATGTTCACATAGTGCGAAAACAAAATCTATGGTTGCCGGTATACTTTTCCACTCGAACAGTATGAAAAGCACAAAGCTGTTTGTGAATATAGAATAGTGAGCTGCAGGTATGAAGGGTGTGCCACTGAAATGTTTCATAAGAATATTGCTGCTCACGAACAAGTTTGCGAACATTGGAACCAGCCATGCAGGATGGGATGTGGAGTCCAACTTACCCGGAACCAGCTAGAGGAGCACAACTGTTACAGGGACACTAAAAGAAAATACAAGGGAAAGATTACAGTTCTTAAAAGGCGCTTGAGTTGTATGCACCATCGTCTAAAGTTAGTAGAAGAAATTCTGCAGAATTTGACTGCAGACAATCACTTACAGCTGTTGGAATCATGTGTTTGTGAAGATGCCGGTGAGTAATTGCAAATTATTGCTGAATAGATTGGATTCTGAGCATAGTTGTAAAAGAACAAAGAGAATTGAGTTTAAATTTTGTGAAAGGTACTGTTTAATACTTTAAACCATAGAAACTGCTAAATTCTCTGTCATATCATGCAGGGGAGACAGTAAACTCAATGTTTTTCACATAATTTTGTGGCAATTTATTTGCATTGATTGAACTGGAAGATTGAAAATCCTAACTTTTAATGAGAGAGGAATGTATAAGGGTCTTTTTTTAAATCTCATTTGCTTTCAAGTTCTTTCCCAATATGTAACATAAGACTTTTTTTTATGACAGCTGAAGAATATATTAGATAGGTACTTTATTGATCCCAAAGGAAATTAGTGTCACAGTAGCATTACAAGTGCACAGATATACAAATATTAGAAAAGAAACAAGAAAGAATTTTTAAAAAGTTACCTCAAACAGGAGGGGATCATCACTTCCCCATCTATAAGTTGACTCTTTATAGAGCCTAATGGTCGAGGGTAAGAATGACCTCATATATAGTGCTCTTTGGAGCAGCGCAGTTGTCCGAGTTGCTAAATGTGCTCTTTTGTTCAGCCAAGGTGGCATGCAAAGGGTGAGAAACATTGTCTAGAATTGCTGGGATTTTCTGTAGTCTTTTGTTCTTCCACAGCCTCCAGTGTGTCCAGTCTGACTCCGAAAACAGAGCCAGCCTTTCTAATCTGTTTATTGAGCCTGTTGGCATTACCCATATTGATGCCACTGCCCCAGCACACCACCACATAGAAGATTTTACTGGTGACACCAGACAGATAGGACATGTGAAGTTGAGGCCTGCATACTCCATAAGACCTCAGTCTCCTCAGGAAGGCGACTCTGGCCCTTGTAAAAAGCCTCTGCACTCAGGTCTATCATTCAGGTGCACCCCCAGGTACTTGTAGATCCTCACCATCAATAGGGAGCAGTGCAGGCTTAGTCTTAAAGTCCATCACCATCTCCTTTGTCTTACTGATGTTGAGCTGCAGATGATTTGGCTTGCACCATTTGTCGGAGTCCTCCACCAGGGCCTTGTATACATCCTCTCGTCTTCCCTTTATATACCCAACTATTCCTGAGTCATCAGAGAATTTCTGCAGATGACACGACTTAGTGTTGTATCTAAAAGTCTGATGTTTACAGGGTAAACAGCAAGGGAGCCAATATAGTTCCCTATGGGGCCCAGTGCTGCTTATAACCATGTCTGACGCACAGCTCTGAAGCCGCACACCCTGTGGTCTGTCAGTCAGATAGTCCATTATCCAGGATACAATGGAAGTGCCAACCTGCATTGAATGGAGCTTCTCCCCTAGCAATGAGGGCATATGAGAAATCAAAAAACATGATCCTCACAGTGGTGCCTCACCAGCATGAAGCCAAGAATGACTGAATGGTTTGGGGGTAATAGCCGAGTAAAGAAGCTATACAAACTAATGAAGGCAGTGATTACAGAAACTACTGTTGTTACAGCATTATAATGTCTCAAATGCATTGTGATCACAAACACCACAACTAAAGATGGATCGCTAGTAGTGGCAACTAATCCAGTAAATCTCTCTCAAATCCTATGAAATTGCTGACTGAATTCAAACAGCACACCTGCTAGCCTATGGACTAGGACCAGGATTAATGAGCATGAAAGTTGTTGCTTTGTTTATCTTAAGTTTGACTGATTTGTCTTTGGGGGGAATTGCATGTACCACTTTGACAGAAGTTCTTGACTCAGAATATGTATTGCATTAATTTTTGTTGACTGTTAACAAAAATGGCTTTGTAAAGTCAGATATATGGTAATCCACCTGGAAAGTAGCAAGGTGCAATAAATTTGGCCTTGTCAATACTACCATCTTTAACTTTTTCATGCACTTTTAGATAGTAGATAGCATCCCAGAAAAGGATGTTCCTTGAAACACTGAGATGGAAGCAGACCAAAGATCAAAATTAGTAATGTGATTGAAGTTTGTTTTAATGCAAATTGTACATGAATAAAGTACTAGAAGAGATCAACTTTAGTGAAGTTACTATTCACTCTAGAGAATGCACTGTCTTTGAGCACAGGTATGTTATGTTTTGTAACTCCAAAATATAAAACTAATTGTAAGAAAAACATGAGCTAGGGTTAACTCATCTACATTTAGTTTTTACTTTAGTGAGGTGCAATGACATGTGCCATTCACGTACTTCCACATGTAACCTGTAATGAATTATGCAAGACAACAAAATGGTTAATCAAATATATTTACAAAATTACTCAAATTTTACTTAAGTATTAAATGCACAACAAGAAGTATGATCTCTAGGTATCCCTATCAGATGTTGGAACATACTATAGGAATACTTCATAGTACTGACAAGCTCACCAGATTAATTTCTTCCAAATATATCAGGCAACCCCACAGAAGGCCAAGAAAAAGGTAACAGGAACATACTTAATGCTTTGGAATACTGTGAAAATGAAAGTCAGTATTCCAAGAGTTCTGTATCAGCTTTGGAAATAGCAAAAACACCACCAGTTGATGACGGTGAATTGGGAAGAAGAATTCATTGATTAATTGAATATAAAGGTTTGGCAGTTCAGGCTATCATCTGGGATCAACAATTCAAACTGATGCCAAAACCCAAGAGCAAAATACTACAGATCTGGAAATACAACTGATCGTCTGAAGATGATCTAAGTTTTAGCTTGATAACTTCTCATCTTCTGCAATTTCAAAACATCTAACGTTTCCGGTTCATATCAGGAAAGGGTAGAGAGAACAAAAGTTCTGTGAAGGAGTGAAGACCGGGACAGCGAATGAATGCCACAAGTAGCAGCTCTGCTGGTTGAAAGGGTTTGATAAAGTAAGAAACACTACATGTGAAGATTTAAAAAGCAGATTAGTTACAAATAGATCAATTCAAGCATTGTTTTTACTTTTAAATACATATGAAGGATTGGACAGATTGATTATCAGAATCAAAACAAATGGGATCCGGTAATAGGTCACCATTCCTCTTTTGAATATAATTTTTTTAGGTTTAATGAACTTGAAGTAAAGGTTTTTCTGTCTGAAACTGAATTTCTCTATCAGCAGGCCTATCAGCCTTGAGATTTCAGATTGTTCTAACGTTTAAAAGTTCCTCTTGTGCAACAGAAAATCTACTAGGGAACCTTCAAGTGGATAAGACGATTACTAAATTGTATAATACCACATCTGTATTCAAATGTAAATTGTGGGTCAGATGATACTTTCAAAACAATTGTGCCAAAGATATTTTCTTTTGAAGACATGCATATTCTTCTGATTGGATATGTAGTTACCCCATGTGTTCTGTTTTGTCCCAAATGTGAACATGAGTTTAATATTCACATCTGCTTCTATCAGTTTGATGACCAAGATGCAGTTTTGAATCCCAATTCAATTTAAAGAAGGGATGATAGTTCTTGATATATTTTGAATTTTATTAAAGGATCATATGGGAAGCAGGTAAAAATTAGCAATAAATACAAAGCTACAATTATAAACTATTGTACTACTTAAATACATTTTAAAGGATTCAGTTATCCATTAAAATTTTGTTAATTGAAGTCAATAATGAGAAATTATAAATTAGTCAAATACTTCCAAGGACAATTTGGTGTATTCTAAAATTAAACTATTAAGAAAGCTGCTAAATGCAAATTAAAGCTTTCAATTTACCAAGAACAAAATCTGTTGCCAAGTGCAGGTAATAATTACTTTCTTTCAGTGAACTTGCTTTATTGTAGTTCTGTACTATAGAGTAGTAGTCCATCAAACTAACTTATCCATAACTTAAGAAAACCTGGGGAAGGACTGGCATATTAACTGGGCTGATTGCAGTAATCGTCGCTGGTTGAATTAATGGAATCTGTTGTCCATTTTAACCATCATCTAATTGAAATATACCCGAGTTTTGTATTAACTGTTCAGTTTTTTTAATCTACTTATACATTGCAATTGAATTAGAATTTTCTTGAGAACAGCTTAGTCATGAGTACAAACTACTTAACTTTAGGTACCTTTCCATTTGTTCAGACAAGCGTTTGAATTTTCACTCTTTTACATATTTAAATCTATTTGTCACAATTTTGACTAGCAAACAAGCATTTGTAATTCAGATAAAATATAAAAATTAATTTGCAGCTGCTTCAATGTGTAATTTTTCTGAAGATGTTGCAAAGAACTTCAAGCTGTTTAGTTTATTTTTCAGGTGAATCAGAAAGTATTACTGATGGAGTGATGGATGAAGCACAACACACAAATGAGGACAGTATTTCCATCAGTTCCACTTCTAGCACTGAACAAGAATCCAGTCTATATGGAAACAACACTCATTTGTATTTTGAAACAGATGATGTAAATGAGAACACTGCTTCGCAGACTGCCAATACATCAATTAGTCAAAGTGCTGCTGTCAAGAAGAAGCATAGGCCATGGATATTGCATTCATTGAGGTAGTTTTTTTCCCGCAATAGGTTCATTTGACTCCAAATAAGTGACCAATTCACAAAACCTTTGGCTTTAAAATTCCTGTGATAGAGATTATTCTACAGTTAAAGATTTGGCAAATGTTGCTCATTAAGTAACTATAGTTAAACTTTATAATGCCAGTCCTGGTGTGTTGCTCTTGTTAATTATAATTTCATGATCTTAATTTGATTTTGGTTTTATTTCAGTAGAATTGTTGGCATGTTTATAGTTCACTGTTAATTCAAATTGCTTTAAGGGCCATTATGATCTCTTTGCTCTCATTTGGGGTCCAGTTCTAGTATCATCAGCCACCATCAGTGTGAGGTTCATACTCTTGCTGAGCTAGTGAATTTGGGAAGTAATTTTAAAACAGGGTTTCTGTGCACAGTTATCAGTATCATACTGAATACTGCTCCCACTTTGAATATTTGCAGGCTGGGAGTGAGTTTTTTTTTACCGGGGTGGGAAAAGGAAGCTTCGAGTCACTTCATTTCTCCATCCAATAATCTCTTGCTGTGCTAGAATTCTGAATGGTATTAGAATTAGTAGCATGGTGTCAGGCTTTGTCAATGACATCATAGCTGAGCAAGTGTAAATGGGACCTGCAGAACTGTGCAAAATTCTTAGCACATACAAGGCTAGTGTGCCTAAAATCTTTTGCACAGTACTGTAATTTTGTGTTGTACTGTACTGCTACTGCATAAAAAACACATTTTGTGACATACGAGTGATGATAAACCTGATTCAGATATGGGTTTTTCCTACTGAGAATGGAAAGGAGGCAAGGAGAGGGGGATCATGGTTGGGAAAAGGGGGAGAGTGGGAAGCACCAGAGAGGGATTCTGTAATGATCAATAAACAAATTGTTTGAAATCCAATTACCTTGCTGAGTCTGCACTCACACCACCCTGTACCCTGGCACTTCTCTGCCACTTGTCCTACAGCCCTCCCGTGGTGCTCCACCCTCACCATTCCCAACATCCTTTGCTCCTGCCAGATTTACAAACTTGCTCTCTGCTTCACATTCACAAATACTGTTCTGTGCAAGTGTTAGCCACCTAGCTATACATAAGCGCCTGTGACCTTTGAACAGTACTGTTAAATACTGGGAATATTGTCTTAGGTGAGGAAGTTGCCCATTATCCCAGTCCTCGGAAGATTTTGTGGAAATAGTTATTAGCAGAATCTCAGTACTTGTGATCTATAATGACCAGCATTTAAAATGCAAACACATTAATGAACAAGACAAAATCTGCAGATGCTGGAAATCTAAGCAACACACACAAAATGCTGGAGGAACTCGCAGGCCAGGCATCCATAGAAAAGAGTACAGTCGACGTTTTGGGCCGAGACCCTTCATCAGGACTGCAGAAATAAAGAAAAATCAGTATGAAGGTGTGGGGGGGGGGGGGAGGGGAGGAAGAAACACAAGGTAGTAGGTAAAACCAGGAAGGGTGAAGTAAAGGAGCTGGGAAGTTGATTGGAAAATGACATAACGGCTGGAGAAGGGAGAATCTGATTAGAGGACAGAAAGTCATAGAAGGGGGTGGAGTCACGAGGGAGGTGATGAGATGAGAGAGTGAAATGGTAATGGTGAAAGTTGGGGGGGCGGGGTTAGGTATTACCAGAAGTTTGATAAATCAATGTTCATGCCATCAGGTTGGAGGCTACCAAGGCAGCATACAAGGTATTGCTCCTCCAACCCGAGTGTGGCCTCATCACTGTAGCAGAGGAGGCCATAGACTAACATGTTGGAATGGGAAATGGAATTAAAATGGGTGGATGTTGGAGATCTCACTTTTTCTGGTGGTGTCAGCGAAGTGACCTCCCAATCTACATTGGGTCTCACCAATATAGAGATCACACTAGGAGAACCTGATACAGGTGACCCCCAACAGACTTCAGGTTAAGTGTTACCTGTCTTGGAAGGACTGTTTGGGGCCCTGAATGGTGGTAAGGGAGGTCTAGCACTTGTTCCACTTGTAAGGACAAGGCCCAGGAAGGACAGCAGTACTGAGGGATGAATAGACAAGGGAGTCATGTAGGGAACAATCCCTGTGGAAAGCAAAAAGTAAGGAGAAGGAGGAGGGGAAAGATGTGCTTGATGGTGGGATTTTGTTGGAGATGTCAGAAGTTAGAGAATTAAGTGCTGGATGGGGAAGCTTGTAGAGTGGCAGGTGATACTGCAGTTTGTGGAAAGCAGATCTTTCAATCTTATTTATCATTATAAACTGGACTTTACAATGCTGAAATGTTGGTGACAGAAAAAGCCAAATCTATTTTTGATAGACTGGACCAATTAAACAAATTTGCAACTGATATTTAGAGATAATCTTCTGTCTTTCTCAGTTTTTGTTTGTACCAAAGTGAATGCCTAAATGCTTCGCAAATTGAATGCACTTTCGTCCCCGTTTTTCCTATCCACCTAGATTTTGTCATGAAGCAAGAGCTTAAAATTCCACTCTATCTTTTTAGAAGACGAAGCAAATCAAACTTTGTAATTTTCTGAAGACAACACCAAAACCAGCTACGCTAACGGTCATCAGAAAGAAGGAAAAGAACTACCACTTGAAAACAGCTTCAATGAGTTAATTGCTATGAGTTCTGTTATTCAGTCTGCATGATTTGAAACTTTTCAGTATATGCTATTACCCAAGTTTATTTTGAATGTAATTGGTTGCATTTAAATTTTTCCAAGAGACTAAATGACACATTAGATACAGCATAGGATGTGTAGAAAAACTTTAATCTGATGCATTTTTATTGTGTCAGGATCAATCTTTCCAAATCTGGCTATAATTTGCAAACTAATCCATTTTTATTAAAGCAAGCTAAACCTAAAAGTAAAGCAAATAGGTTAGTCTTGTGACCAGGCAATTTTTCCCTGCTTGTTTGAATTTGATTAGTTTCATTATTCAACAAAAGTAACCTTTGTAGTCTAGCTACAGTCTACATGGTCCTAGTGCTGCTCTGATCTCGTCCTGCTTCTGCCCTCCTTTTCAATTAGAAGCCTTCACTGTTGGTACAGGCATGTTATTATACTAAAATTATAATTCTATCATGCAATGAAATATTTCACTAGTGTATTGAACATTTTTACAATCATATTTCAACCCAAAGAAACACTAATCACGAGTGGATGCAATAAGGTGAAAATTTGTACTTTGGTCTTTGAGAATTGAATTAGCTATTAAAATATTCAATAATCAAGTCAATTTACTTTTTCAGCTACCAGGGAGTTACTTCACAGGAACACACACAAGATGCTGGAGTAACTCAGCAGGCCAGGCAATGTTAATGGAAGAGAATGCAGTTGGCATTTCAGGCCAAGACCCTTTTGAACTGTAGAAAAAGATGAGTAGAGTTAAAAGGTGGTGAGAAACAAGGTGATAGGCAAAACTGGGGGGGTGGGGGGGGTGGTGAAGTAACCAGCTGGGAAGTTGATTGTTGAGAGAGATACAGGGTTGGAGAAGGTGAAATCTGATAGGACAGAAGGCCATGGAAGAAAGAAAATAGGAACACCAGTGGGAAGCAATTGGGCAGGCAAGGAGATAAAGGAAGGAAAAAGGGGATGGGGAGTGGTAAGGGGGGTGGGGCATTACCAGAAGCTCGAAATCAATACTCATGCCATCAAGTTGGAAGCAACCCAGACAGAATACAAGGTGTTGTTCCTACAACCAGAGTGTGGCCTTATTATCACAACAGTGTTGGAGGCCATGGATGGACATATCGAAATGGGAAGTGAAAGCAAAGTAAAATGGGTGACCACTTGGAGATCCCACTTTTTCTGGTGGATGGAGCATTGGTGCTCAGTGAAGCAGTCTCTCAATCTATACTGGCTCTCACTGATGTTCAAGCCACACAGCTGGCACTAGACAGTACATGACCCCAACACTCACAGGTCAGCTGACCAGGACCCATTTGGGGCATTTGGTGGTGTAGCTCTTGTTCTTGCCAGGAGCAGAGATCAATGTGGAGGGATGAATGGACCAGCGAGTTGTGGAAATCAGAAAGTGGAGGGGTGGGGGTGGGAGGGGGAAAGATGTTGGAATCCCATTGGAGATGGCAGTTGTGGACAATTATGTGCTGGACATGGTGGATGGTGGGGTGGTAGGGGAGGACAAGAGGAACCCTACCCCTTGTAGGGTGGTGGGAGGATGGGGAGAGAGCAGACATGCACAAAATGGAAGAGACATGGTTGAGGGTAGCTTGATAGTGGAGGAAGGGAAGATGATTTCTTTGAAGGACATCTGATTCTGGAATGAAAAGCCTCCTCCTGATAGCAGTTGTGGGGATGGAGGAATTGAGAGAAGGGGATGGTGTTTTTAAAAAAAGTAAAAGGGTGGGAGGAGGTATAGTCCAGTAGCTGTGACTCCATGGGTTTACAATAGACATCAGTAGATGAGCTGTCTCTAGAGATAAGATTGAGAAAGGGGAGGGATTTGTTAGAAATGGACTAGGTAAATTTGAGGGCAGGGTGGAAATTAGAGGCGAAGTGGATGAAGTCAACAAGTTCCACATAGATGCTGTTAGTATCACCAATGCAGTCATCAATGTGGAACAGCCATGTTGCCAATAAACAGGCAGGCATGGTCACCAATCAACTTCACAGCTTTTTACTTCACCCCCCCCCCTCAGCTTTCACCTATCATCTTGTTTTTCTTTGCAACCCCTCTCACCCTTTAACAGTTTCTCAACTTTCTCCTCCAGTCCTACTCAAGGGCCTCAAACCAAAATGTCAACAGTACTTTTCCATAGATGCTGCCTGACCCACTGAGTCCCTCCAGCTTTGTGTGTTGCTTGGATTTTCAGCATCTAAGGATTTTCTCTTGTCCATTGTGATTGAATTTTTTCTGAACAGCATGAGGCTGCCAACTACATTTTTAAAGCTGGTTTCATGTACCATAATGATTAGCTCTAAAAGACTCTGGTGTTCTAAAGTGTTATAGCACTACTTCTGAACATCTATCTCTACTTTTTTGCTTGAGAGTCGATACTTAAAGAACTGCCAATAAAATTTGTGGTTTGGCAAGTTTAGAATGCTTGGAAAGGGATCCAGCAGGCACTTCAGAGGTTGAAGTCCATTTATTCCATCACCCCAGCTCTACATGATCTAATAGATTTAGGCACCTGGCTTTCAACTGTCAAGAACCAAAGTTTTATTTCATTCCCAAGCTATAGCAAAAAATTATTGTGATTTTCAAGCATTCCATTGCATTAGTGTAAAGTAAAAAAACCTTCAAGTGCCCAGTATTTGAAATTAAGCAGAAAATTATCAGAAACACTGGTCAAGCAACACTCAATTTTTAGACCTGAAACACCTGACATCTGTACGAACACCTTTCCTCAGATTTCCTCAGACTATGAACAGTTCTTTATATAAAAAAAAGTTTTTCAGAACAGAGGGACAAAGGGATCATCAAGACAGTGTAATCATTCCTTCCCCCATTAGTCAGAAAATCAGCAGCAATGAAAGTATTCAAGGTTGTTTTCCAATGTGGTCAAAAGATAGAGCTCAATTGAAAGAATAATGGCTAAAACATCAAGCTATTCAACATTTCCACTATTGTTTTATTTCACTTCTAACAGCTAACATATTTCATCTAATCTCAGTACAAGTCTCTAATTTAGTTTTAAGAGTATTATACAATTCGGGAATGGTAAATATATTGTTTCAATATCCACTCAGGTGTGGAACCCAGTGTAGTCTTCTGCTGCTGTAACCCATCCACTTCATGATTCAATGTGTTGCATGTTCAGAGATGCCCTTCTGCACATCACTGTGGGAACAGCTATTTGAGTTACTGTTGCCTTTCCATCTGCTTGAACTAGTCTGGATAATCTCCAGACCTCATGAACAAGGCATTTTCACCCACAGAACTGCCGCTCAAAGGATGTTTGCTGTTTTTCGCACCATTTTTTATAAACTCTAGAGACTGTTGTGTGTGAAAAGCCCAGGAGATCAGTTTTTGAGATGCTCAGACTGGCACCAATAATCATTCCATGTTCAAAGTCACCTAAATCACATTTCTTCTCCATGCTGCCATTTGGTCAGAACTGTACCTCTTGACCATTAAAAGATGCACAGCAGCATGCAAAAGTTTGGGCACCCCAAGTCAAAATTTCTGTTACTGTGAATAGCTAAGTAAAAGATGACCTGATTTCCAAAAGGCATAAAGTTAAAGATGACACATTTCCTTAATATTTTAAGCAAGATTGCATTTTTATTTCCATCTTTTACAGTTTCAAAATAACAAAAAAGGAAAAGGGCCCAAAGCAAAAACTTGGGCACCTTGCATGATCAGTACTTAGTAACACCCCCTTTGACAAGTATCACAGCTTGTAAACACTTATTGTAGCCAGCTAAGAGCTTTTCAATTCTTGTTTGGGAGATTTCACCCATCCTTCCTTGTAAAAGGCTTCTAGTTCTGTGAGATCCTTGGGCCATCTTGCATGCACTACTCTTTAAAGGTCTCTCCACAGATTTCCGATGATGTTTAGGTCAGGGGACTGTGAGGGTCATAGCAAAACCTTCAGCTTATGCCTCTTGAGGTAGTCCATTGTGGATTTTGAGGTGTGTTTAGGATCATTATCCGGTTGTAGAAGCCATCCTCTTCATTTTCAGCTTTTTTTAAAAAAAACAGACAGTGAGATGTTTGCTTCCAGAATTTGCTGCTTATTTAATTGAATTCATTCTTCCCTCTACCAGTGAAATACTCCCCGTGCCACTGGCTGCAACACAAGCCCAAAGCATGATCAATCCACCGCCGTGCATAATGGTTGGAGAAGTGTTCTTTTCATGAAATTCTGCACCCTCTTTTCTCCAAACATACCTTTGCTCATTGTGGCCAAAAAGTTCTACTTTAACTTCATCAGTCCACAGGACAGGTTTCCAAAATGCATCAGGCTTGTTTAGATGTTCCTTTGCAAACTTCTGATGCTGAATTTTGTGGTGAGGACGCAGGAAAGGTTTTCTTCTGATGACTCTTCCATGAGGCATATTTGTGCAGGTGTCGCTGCACAGTAGAACAGTGCACCACCACTCCAGAGTCCGCTAAATCTTCCTGAAGGTCTTTTGCAGTCAAACGGGGGTTTTCAGTTGCCTTTCTAGCCATTATACGAATAGTTCTCTCGGAAAGTTTTCTTGGTCTTCCAGACCTCAACTTGACTTCCACCATTCCTGTTAACTGCCATTTCTTAATTACATTACGAACTGAGGAAACGGCTACCTGAAAACGCTTTGCTATCTTCTTATAGCCTGCTCCTGCTTTGTGGGCATCAATTATTTTAATTTTCAGAGTGCTAGGCAGCTGCTTAGAGGAGCCCCTGGCTGCTGATTGTTGGGACAAGGTTTGAGGAGTCAGGGTATTTATAAAGCTTTGAAATTTGTATCACCTGGCTTTTCATAACGATGACTGTGAACAGGCCATAGCCCTCACAAGCTAATAAAGGTCTGAGACCTTGGTAAAAGTTATCTGAAAGCTCAAATCTCTTGGGGTGCCCAAACTTTTGCATGCCACTGTACCTAACAAAGTGGTCTGTGAGTGTGATGATGCTCCTGTGAAAACAATGAGCACACTTCAATCCACTAAACTTCAGACCTGTAACATGAATGAAAAAATATAAGGTAAGTACTTCTTTTCAAATTACAATTTAACAATTAATCAGACCTTGTGTACAATGGAATCCAGAGTTCAAATGACCTTATAACCTTGCACCTTATTTACCTGCACTGCACTTTGTAATCACAACACTAATCAGCACCATTATTGCTTTTCCCTTGTACTAATTTAGTGTAATTATGCCATGGACTTACCTGTATAGATAGCATCCAACAGCAAATGTGACAATAAACCAATTTAAACTACTGAACAAGAAGTGTAATAGAAGTGCTCAACAGGTCAAGGAAAATCAGAACAAAGGTAACATGACTCTGGGAAGAGAAAATAAAGTTACAGAGGGTGGAAGGACAAAGGACACTTGTTTCTAATAGTGCAAGGCTCAGGTCTTTGAAATTCCAAGAGATCACCCAGTCAAATTAATGGGTGCAGTTGGAAAAAGTACAGAAGCTATGAATAAGGGCAGCAAGAACAAAGTATAAGTTGCAAAATTGTGAATTTTTTTTCAAGTGTGGAATTAACAATTGCACTTTAAAGGTGAACAGATAATCTAACCTGGTGTGGGACAGTGCAATAAAGTCAACACTACTGGCAGTAATGCAGGTGGAGTGAAGAGTCACACCTCTGGTACAGGGAACACAGCTTGCATGCTTACAGGGCATGGAAAAAACGAAGCAAGCAGATAAATTAGCAAAGGAGAATTGAAAATCATTAAAAATGAAATAAAGTGTGGATAAAACAAAGGAATGAAGAGAGAACAGGAGGACATCTTTATAATATAATCAAGAGGATGATTGATTTTAAAGTTATGGAATAGAACACTAACAGTACTTTTCACAAAGGATCTCAGGATTATTGATTTAAATATATAGTGCATTTTTAAAAGAATACATGTTTTTTAAAAATATAGAATTTGATTCAAATAAACATAGGATTTAGCTATCTTGACCCACACTCCAGTTCAGAAGGTGGCGCTAAAATTGTAGGACTTACGAGGGTGATTGATAAGTTTGTGGCCTAAGGAAAAATGAGTCAATTTTAGAAAACCTAGCACATTTATTTTTCAACATAGTCCCCTCCTACATTTACACACAGTCCAGCAGTCGTGGAGCATACATATCTTGGACCTCCAGAAAGTGTCCACAGATGGGTGATTGGTAAGCTTGTGGCCTAAGTTCAAAGGAGATGAGTTTTCCAGCTCTCGTTACATGCAGGTGCAGGTCAACTCTTTGCATAATTATGCAGAAATTTTGAAGTTAATAACTCATCTCCTTCATAGGCCACAAACTTATCAATCACCCCCTGTGAGTTAACAACTTCAAACTTTCTGCATAATCACTCAAAGAGTTGAACTGTATGTGCATGTAAAAAGAGCTCCATAACTCATCTCCCTCTACCTTGGGCCGAGAACTTATCAATCACCCCTGCTGTGGACACTTTCTGGAGGTCCAAGATCCATATGCTCCATGACCACTGGACCAAGTGTGTTGAAAAATAAATGTGCTTGGTTTTCTAAAATTGACTCCTACCTTAGGCCATGAACTTATCAATCACCCCTTGAACAGCCAGTTGTCAGCTGTCAAAGCCAGGAACCAAGCAGCTGTACGCAAAAGAATAGTACTGTGGGACAAGAACAGGGCTGGATGTCCAAGAGAAAATTAGGCCCACAACCAGGACAGTGTTCAGAAATTCAGATGGAATGAAGGATGCTTCTGTGCTGCCAATTATGCAAAACATTTTTTGTCAGTTCTGATAGAAGTCATCAATCCAATACATTAAAACCATTTTCCTATCGAGGCATCACTTGGGTTTTAACATTTTTTGCCCTGTTCCTTGATGTCCATTTATTGGTATGTGGGTTTTATCAGCCACAAATAAGAACAGTGGGCAATAAGCTTAGCATACTAGTTAATTTTGGAACACTTGTCTTACCAACAATAGATAATGCTGTTATTAACTTTCAGAGTATGCCACACTCAAACTGGCAAGCCACCCGACTATAAACAATGACAGCAGCATGAAACACTGCTTGTTGTCCTTTCAGTTACTGCTGATATCAATCCAAAATTTGAAGTATCCACTAGCTTGTGAAAACATATCAACACCAGGTGGGAGGTACCAGATGATAGAACTCCATATTAAATCAAAATGCTGAAACCTGGAGCAACAATTGCTGGAAGAACTGAGTGGTTCATGCAGAATGTCTGGGGGAGAAAAAAAGAATCAACAACCTTCCTTATACATGAAGTATAAGGAATAAAGTAGATGAGCATGAGGCTCAGTTGGAAATTGGCAAGTACAATGTTGTGGGAATAACAGAGACATGGCTTCAAGCGGACAGGGCCTGGGAAATGAATATTCAAGGATATACATCTTATCGAAAGGACAGACTGACTGGCAGAGGGGGTGGGGTGGCTCTGTTGTTGATGAATGATATTCAGTCCCTTGCGAGGGGGGGACATAGAATCAGGGGATGTAGAGTCAGTATGGATAGAACTGAGAAATTCTAAGGGTAGAAAGACCCTAATGGGAGTTACCTACAGGCCCCCAAACAGCAGTCTGGATGTAGGGTGTAAGTTGAATGAAGAGTTAAAATTGGCATGTCGCAAAGGTAATGATACAGTTGTCATGGGGGATTTCAACATGCAGGTAGACTGGGAGAATCAGAATGGTACTGGACCCCAAGAAAGGGAGTTTGTGGAGTGCCTCCGAGATGGATTCTTAGAACAGCTTGTACTGAAGCGTACCAGGGAGAAGGCAATTCTAGATTTACTGTTATGCAATGAACCGGATTTGATCAGGGACCTCAAGGTAAAGGAACCATTAGGAGGTAGTGACCATAATATGATATGTTTTAACCTACAATTTGAGAAGGAGAAGGGAAAATCAGATGTGTCAGTATTACAGTTGGACAAAGGGAACTATGGAGCTACGAGGGAGGAGCTGGCCAAAGTTCAATGGAACAATACCCTAGCAGGGAAGACAGTGGAACAACAATGGCAGCTATTTCTGGGAATAATGCAGAAGGTGCAGGATCGGTTCATTTCAAAGAGGAAGAAAGATCCTAAAGGGAGTAAGGGGCGGCCGTGGCTGACGAGGGAAGTAAAGGGCAGTATGAAAATAAAAGAGAAGTATAACATAGCAAAGATGAGCGGGAAACTGGAGGACTGGGAAGCTTTTAAAGAGCAACAGAAGATAACAAAAAAGGCAATACGCCAAGAAAAAATGAGGTATGAAGATAAACTAGCCAAGAATATAAAGGAGGATAGTAAAAGCTTCTTTAGGTATGTGAATAGCAAAAAAATAGTTAAGACCAAAATTGGGCCATTGAAGACAGAAACGGGTGAATTTATTATGGGGAACAAGGAAATGGCAGACAAGTTGAACAGGTACTTTGGATCTGTCTTCACTAGGGAAGACACAAACAATCTCCCAGATGTAATAGTGGCCAAAGGAACTAGGGTAAAGGATGAACTGAAGGAAATTTATATTAGGCAAGAAATGGTGTTGGATAGACTGTTGAGTCTGAAGGCTGATAAGTCCCCGGGACCTGATGGTCTGCATCCCAGGGTACTTAAAGAGGTGGCTCTAGAAATCGTGGACGCATTGGTAATCATTTTCCAATGTTCAATAGATTCAGGAACAGTTCCTGCTGATTGGAGGGTGGCTAATGTTGTCCCACTTTAAAGGAAAGGAGGGAGAGAGAAAACAGGGAATTATAGACCAGTTAGCCTGACGTCAGTGGTGGGAAAGATGCTGGAGTCAATTATAAAAGAGGAAATTACGACACATTTGGATAGCAGTAGAAGGATCAGTCAGAGTCAGCATGGATTTATGAAGGGAAAATCATGCTTGACTAATCTTCTGGAGTTTTTTGAGGATGTAACTATGAAAATGGACCAGGGAGAGCCAGTTGATGTAGTGTACCTGGACTTCCAGAAAGCTTTTGATAAAGTCCCACATAGGAGATTAGTGGGCAAAATTAGGGCACATGGTATTGGGGGCAGAGTACTGGCATGGATTGAAAATTGGCTGGCTGACAGGAAACAAAGAGTAGCGATTAACGGGTCCCTTTCGGAATGGCAGGCTGTGACCAGTGGGGTACCACAAGGTTCAGTGCTGGGACCGCAGCTGTTTACAATATACATTAATGATTTAGATGAAGGGATTAAAAGTAACATTAGCAAATTTGCTGATTACACAAAGCTGGGTGGCAGTGTGAAATGTCAGGAGGATGTTATGAGAATGCAGGGTTACTTGGACAGGTTGGGTGAGTGGGCAAATGTATGGCAGATGCAGTTTAATGTGGATAAATGTGAGGTTATCCATTTTGGTGGCAAGAACAGGAAGGCAGATTACTATCTAAATGGAGTCAAGTTAGGAAAAGGGGAAGTACAACGAGATCTAGGTGTTCTTGTACATCAGTCAATGAAAGCAAGCATGCAGGTACAGCAGGCAGTGAAGAAAGCTAATGGCATGCTGGCCTTTATAACAAGAGGAATTGAGTATAGGAGAAAAGAGGTCCTTCTGCAGCTGGTGAGACCCCACCTGGAGTATTGTGTGCAGTTTTGTTCTCCAAATTTGAGGAAGGACATTCTTGCTATTGAGGGAGTGCAGCGTAGGTTCACAAGGTTAATTCCCGGAATGGCGGGACTTTCATATGTTGAAAGATTGGAGTGATTGGGCTTGTATACACTGGAATTTAGAAGGATGAGAGAGGATCTGATTGAAACATATAAGATTATTAAGGGACTGGACACGCTGGAGGCAGGAAGCATGTTCCCGTGGATGGGTGAGTCCAGAACTAGAGGCCACAGTTTAAGAATAAGGGGTAGGCCATTTAGAACAGAGATGCGGAAAAACTTTTTCACCCAGAGAGTGGTGGATATGTGGAATGCTCTGCCCCAGAAGGCAGTGGAGGCCAAGTCTCTGGATGCATTCAAGAGAGAGTTAGATAGAGCTCTTATAGATAGCAGGGTCAAGGGATATGGGGAGTGGGCAGGAATGGGGTACTGATTGTGTATGATCAGCCATGATCACAGTGAATGGTGGTGCTGGCTAGAAGGGCCAAATGGCCTACTCCTGCACCTATTGTCTATTGCCTTTCAGGTCAAGATCCTTTATCACTCTTCCAACAGATTGCTGCTCAAGGCGGTGGTACGGATCATTAAGGACCCTCATCATCAGGGATGTGCCCTCTTCTCTCTACCACTGGGGAGAGGCCCACACTCAACAATTAGAAACAATCTCTTCCTGCCCCCCTTCCCCGCACTATCAGATTTCCACAGTTCATGGACATGGCTTCATTTTGTGTTGCACTATTTACTTTGTAGTTCATAACAATACTCTGTACCTTTAAACCAGGGGTGGCCAACCTTTTACATTCCATGCATCAATTTTTTCACGCACAAGTTCAGATGCGCCACAGAACTCTGCACTTCCATTCAATTCTTGTAAAAATATGTTAATATAGACATATTTAGCATTTTTACATGATACATTGATTTAATATAAAACAAGATAAACATTACTTACCTTAATGAGACTTTTAACAAAGATATTTTGTCTTCTTTTCATTTCTTCCTTTTTCTTAATCACATATTCTTTCCGTAACTCAGACCCAAGCACTAGCTTCAGTTTTCCTTCTATTCCAGTCTGATATTGTGTGTCTATTAAGATCATGTCTTCTATTATGTGAGAAAGTGTTTTCACAAACAATGCACAACGGTTTTCCTGACGGACCCGCTATAAATAAAAACTCATTTTCGCACTGCTCATTGAATTTACGCTTATTATCATTTTCTGCTTTTCTTTTGCTCATTTTCTTTTGCACGGTGATGGGTAACTGAATTGAAAAATACGGCTTAATTTTCAAAAAAGTACAAAACTGCAAATGTTTCACAAAGGAAGAACAAAGCACAACTCCATAGCATACGACTGTCAGTTGTAAACTGACTGGCAGAAACCTGTGATGCACCACTGGTGCAGACGCCTGGCGCCTCAGGATCAAACAAGTATCAAATGTATATTGAACAGTTATGGAATGACTGCAGAACAGAAGTCCTTCTTTCCTAGTTTGATTCTTTTTAAATTGAAAACAGATTAATGTGAAAGATGATAACATTTGTCAAAAAGATGTGCATGAAATGATAAAATCGCTAAAAATAATTGCTAAGTTTTAGATTTATTCTTAGTACAACCCATTTCTAGCTCTAAGCTACTTGAATTCCTGTTATAGATTTTTTCTACAAATCAGTTTTTGGTGAATACTTTTTGCATGAGTAGGTTTACTTTTTTTTATTATCACTGTGGTGCAATGTGCCACTTCTAATCATCCAATACACCAAATTCTGTGCCATAGGTTGGCCATCTCTGCTTTAAACTGCGCTATGGCCCTAAAATGAACCTTTCACGACGTACGTGATAAATAACAAACAGAATAGATTTTTTAATTAAAGCTCAACAGATGCAAACACTTACATTGTAACTTTAAAAGAACGATTTAGTAAAAAAAAATTCTCTCTACCATCAAATTTTGAACCGCTGGTGAATATCACTTTATACTATTTTGTAGTTTAACGTGTTAAATATGTTTGTATGTGCAGCACCTGATAATGCAAACAAGCGTTTTCGATTAGGAAGTGCATTGCTAAATAACCACTGCAATTTGCAGTTTTATACAGTGATCTATCAGGCATTCATAATCACCTCACCTTCCTTACACTGCAACACCAAAGTCCGCAGTACTGCCAGTTTATACCCTAGCCGCCGCTCCTCTTCCCCCGCCCCGACACCGAATAACACATAAATATGAACTTGTTTAAAGCTAATGAATTACTCCATGCTCGGTCCGGGCCTTCTCCTGCCATCTGGGCCAGGTAATCCCGGTTGGTTAATCTCGCGAGATCGCAGAAGCTTTAATAGATGTGCGAGCCAGTGATCTGCTTTGAAATGGTAGTGGAGAGAGGGAAGGTGTTACCAGAATAAGGTTTAATGAGAAGGCTCAAGGTAACATGAAGAAAATTATCCCGTTTGTGCCTACAACAACACTGGCAAATAAGATGGGGGAAATAATATTTGCAAATGTCCTTAATGATGGCAACCTATTGGTAAAATGTGCGCACAACACACACAAAATGCTGGTGGAACGCAGCAGGCCAGGCAGCATCTATGGGGGAAGCACTGTGTGTCGTGCCGAGACCCTTCGTTACCCCTTCGTAAAATGTACGAATGGGGAACAGCTTGATAAGGCACAAAAATTAAGAGAGATAGGGAAATGTAAGGTGGAATACACAAGGAGGGTGGGAGGACGAAATGGTGGTGGATGTAAAGGAGTGATCATGGGGGTACCCATGAGTATAAATATGGAGGAGTTAAAGAGGAATATCAAAAGAGGAGAAGTAATGAATGTTCAAAGACTGAAAACAACAAAGGAGGGAGTGAAAAGGGAAAGTGAAACGGTATTGATTGAATTTGAAGAAGAAAGAGTGCCAGGGTAGGTGTTCCTGGGTTTCATGAGTTACCCAGTAAGAGTGTATCTGCCAAAGCCATTAAGGTGCCATTGTCAAAGGTTTGGACACATAGCTAAAAACTGTAATAGGTGGAGGAGATGTGCTAGATGTGGGGGTGATCATGAGTATGGAAAGTGTGGAACAGGAGTACAACCAAAATGCTGTAATTGTGGAGGAGCGCATAATGTAGCAAATAGTGGGTGTGAGGTTATGAGATGGGAGAATAAAATTCAAGAAATAAGAGTGAAAAAAAATCACTTATGCAGAAGCTGTAAGAATGTCAAGAGAACAGAATAATATTTCCAATGAACAGGCAGCAAGAGGGATGCGAGAGACGCAACGAAGAACAAATGACAGGATTTATGTAGACAAAAAGGCTCTAGTAATATTCATTGCAGGAGTGATTAATAGTACAGCTGAGGTAAAGTCAAAAAGTGAAAAAATTCCGCTGGTTGTCAATGTTTTTCCTTTTTAGGAATTCACTGATCACCTGGCCAAAACTCACACCCGTGTGTCTGTTCAGAGGTCCCAGTCTGCTGTTGCTCCAGCAACATAAGCATTCATGAAAAGAATGAAATAAAATAAAATCATTTTCTCATGGTCTTGTGTTAGTGTGTTCTGTTATGATGAGAAATAGATTATGAATAAAGTTATGTGGGAAGTTATAAATTACTTGCCAAGTTATTTTTATATGGCATGGGTGTATAGGTAATATCAAATGTAGTTGCATTTTATAGTAAATTGTCCCATGATTGGGTTAGGGTTATTTTGGTTTTTTGAGGGTTGCTGGGGTGATGTGGCTCCAAGGGCCTACTTTGCACTGTTACCACTAAAATAAAAAAATAGTAATGAATTAAAAATGATAACCAATCTTTAGGAAATAAGACTTGTACACAATTTAACTTCCAAGTGATACTTTGCAGCTTGTGAAATCAATAGGGTGTGGGATGTTCTCTGTCCCATTGAAAGCCCATAGGGAAAGACAACTGATGACTGTTTCCAATCAGAAGAAAATCTGCAGATATAGAAAAGCCAAGTTGGCGATTGGTGAAACTGGGAGAAGGGGAAGAGTGAAGTTGATTGGTGAAGGTGATAAAAGGGCTGAAGAAGGGGGAATCCATTGATAAACAGAAGGCCATGGAAGAAAGGGAAGTGGGGGGGGGGGGGGAAGCACCAGAGGGAGGTGATGAGATGAGAGAGGGGAATGTTGGGGGGGGTGGGGTGCAGTTACCAGAAGTTTAAGAAATTGATGTTCATGCCTAGATGGAATGTGTTGCTCCTCCAACCCGAGTGAGGCCTCATCATAGCAATAGAGGAAGCCATGGGCTTCCCAGCTCTTCATTCCTCCCCTTCTGGTTTCACCAACCACCTACTACTTGATCTTCCCTCTCCTTATTCTCACTTGTCATCTTTTTTTTCCAGTCGTAATGAAGGGTCTCAGCCCAAAACCCCTTTTCCATAGATGCTATCTGGCCTGCTGAGTTCCCTCAGCATTATGTATGTGTTGCTAAGATGAACATTTCCACTACTAGCACATTGTTAAAGCTTTTTGTTACCGAAGGAATAGTTAAATTTGTTATCCAAGTATGCATATGTTACTGTATACTAGCTTGAGTTTCATTTTCTTTCAGGCATTCACAGTAGAACAGATATAATAGAATCAATGTGAAACTACACAAAGGCTTTAAGACTCTTAACCTAGTTGTATATTCATGGAGCCTCCTGCAACACTAACAAAAGGGTGTATTTTGGGTGTCTGATCTTTGAATCAGACAAAGATGAAGATAAGCTGAGATGTGCTACCATTGTAAATATGTAATTCTGTAAATTTATTTGAGTACATTCAAAATGTTTAGGTGATTGTAGCAATCAAAACTAGTTAATTGAAGTGCAAAACATTGAGGCAGGGGTTTTCTTGGATTCTTCTGATCTCTTGCTCTTCTTGAGGTTTGCTGCATGATATAAAGACTTTCATTTCCCAGTTACAGCTTCTTTGTGGCTCAGTTGTAGTCAGTCATAACAACCCGTCTGCAGAATAATTATGAACATACTAATATATATATATAGATATATATATATATATGTATGGCGGGTACATGGTGACAAGAAGTTAACATACATTAAAGTGCAGTGGCATAGGGGTCTATTCATTCTTGTATTATGTTTCTTTACTACTTTTTGGGCAGCACTATTACAGCTCAGTGTTCAACCCTGGCATCCTCTGTAAGGAGTTTGTATGTCTACCCTGTGGAATGTATGGGTTTATCCCAGGTGCTCCAGTTTCCTCCCACAGTCCAAAGACATACCGTGTAGGTTAATTGGTCATTGTAAATTGTCCTGTAAATAGACTAGGGTAAATTGGGTGGCATGGCTTTAAGGGCCTGCTAAATAAACTATTTCCAGTCCACAGATCTGTTCTCCCTTTACTGACTAGTCTAACTATTGGCTGTCCCTTAGTCCCTGCCTTTGTTTTCTCCAGAAAATGACTATTATTTACATTACTCCATGGTTTTTGTGCTCTGAATTTTCATGTGTTTAAATTTCTTTTAGTTGAATGGCAGTTATTGAATTTGAAAACTTTAATAGAACAAGGAATTATTTTATGGATTGTATTTTGTAATAGATCCATGACTAGGTGCCCTGCATCAGCATCCTTATGATCCATACAAGTTCCTTGGTTTATGTATGTTCATCTTTATTGTGCAATGTAGAATTCAATGTATTCTATTGATCTGCAAACCTGCTGAAGCTCCATTTAATTATTTATTGACATACAATGTGGAACAGGCCCTTCGAGCCATACCGCCCACTAAATCCTCCCCTCCCCCCTGCTTAATCATAGCCTAATCACAGGACAGTTTAGATCGATAGACAGACAAGTTAGACACTGAGATGGAAGTAGACCAAAGATCAAAATTAGTAACGTGATTGAAGTTTGTTTTAATGCAAATTGTACCTGAATAAAATAGTAGAAGAGATCAAGTTTAGTGAGGTTACTATTCACTTCAAGGGAATGCATTGTCTTTGAGCACAGGTATGTTATGTTTTGTAACTCCAAAATATACAACTAATTGAAAGAAAAATAGCTAGGGGTAACTCATGTACATTTAGATTTTACATTAGTGAGATGCGCTGTTATGATGTGGTGTAATGACACGTGCCATTCTCGTACTTCTACATGTAACCTGTAATGAATTATGCAAGACAACAATGCTTAATCAAATATATTTACAAAATTACTGTACTCAAATTTTACTTAAGTATTAAATACACAACAAGAACTATGATCTCTAGGTATCCCTATCAGATGTTGGAACATACTTTGGGAATCCTTTATAGTACTGACAAGCTCACCAGATTAATTTCTTCCTAATATATCAGGCAAGCTCACAGAAGGCCAAGAACAAGGCAACAGGAACATACTTAATGCTTTGGAATACTGTGAAAATGAAAGTCAGTATTCCAGGAGTTCTGTATCAGCTTTGGAGAAGGCAAAACTACCACCAATGGATGACAGTGAGTTGGGGAAAAGAATTCATTGAATAATTGAATATAAAAGATTGTCAGTTCAGGCTATCATCTGGGATCAACAATTCAAACTAATGCCAACATTGTTAAGGGGAAAACCCAAAAGCAAAATACTACAGATGCTGGAAATGCAACAGATTGTCTGAAGATAATCTATGGTTTAGCTTGATAACTTCTCATCTTCTGCAATTTCAAAACATCTAACATTTCCGGTTCATACGAGGAAGGGTAGAGAGAACAAAAGTTCTGTGAAGGAGTAAAGCGAATGAATGCCACTAGTAGCAGCTCTGCTGGCTGAAAGGGTTTGATAAAAGTTAGTAAGAAAAACTACATATGCAGGAGATATTAAAAGTAGATTCATTACAAATAACAGAAGAGATCTATTCAAGTATTGTTCTTCTTTTCAACACATATGAAAGATTGAGCAGATTGATTATCAGAATCAAAACAAATGGGATCTGGTAATTGATCACCATTTCTCTTTTGAATATAATTTTTGTTAGGTTTAATGAATTTGAAGTAAAGGTGTTTTTGTCTGAAACTGAATTTCTCTATCAGCAGGCCTATAAACTTTGAGATTTCAAATTGCTCTAATGTTTAAAAGTTCCTCTTGTGCAATGGAAAATCTACTAGGGAACCTTCAAATGGATAAGATGATTACTAAATTATATAATGCCACATTCATATTCAAATGTAAATTGTGGGTCAATTGTGCCAAAGGCTATTTTCTGTCAAAGACATGCATATTCTTCTCATTGGATATGTGAATGTGTTCTATTTTTGTCCCAGATTTAAATATGAATTTAATGTTCACATCTGCTTCTATCAGTTTGATGACCAAGATGCAGTTTTGAATCCCAATTCAATTTAAAGAAGGGGTGATAGTTTTTTTTGATATATTGTGAATTTTATTAAGGGATCATATGGGAGGCAAAGCTACAATTATAAACTATTATACTACTTAAATACATTTTTAAAGATATAGTTATCCATTAAAATTTTGTTAATTAAAGTCAATTAATAGCATGAGAAATTATAAATTATTCAAACTCTTCCAAGGACAATTTGGTATATTCTAATATATAGAATAAAACAAGTGACTTCTCTGCCACTTGTCCTACAGCCCTCCCGTGGTGCTCCACCCTCACCATTCCCAACATCTTTTGCTCCTGCCAGATTTACAAACTTGCTCTCCGCTTCACATTCACAAATACTGTTCTGTGCAAGTGTTAACCACCTAGCTATACATAAGCGCCTGTGACCTTTGAACAGTACTGTTAAAAACTGGGAACATTGTCTCAGGCGAGGAAGTTGCCCATCATCCCAGTCCTCAGGGAAGATTATTAGCAGAATCTCAGTACTTGTGATCTATAATGACCACTTAACCAGCATTTAAAACGCAAACACATTAATGAACAAGACAAAATCTGCAGATGCTGGAAATCTAAGCAACGCACACAAAATGCTGGAGGAACTCAGCAGGCCAGGCATCCATAGAAAAGAGTACAGTTGATGTTTTGGGCCAAGACCCTTCATCAGGACTGCAGAAATAAAGACAAATCAGTATGAAGGTGGGGGGGGGGGGGGGGGAGGAAGAAACACAAGGTGGTAGGTAAAACCAGGAAGGGTGAAGTAAAAGAACTGGGAAGTTGATTGGAGAAAGACATAAAAGGGCTGGAGAAGGGGGAATCTGATAAGAGGACAGAAAGTCATAGAAGAAAGAAAAAGGGGAGGTGTGTAAACTCTAATCAATAAGATCAATATGTTGCCCTTCCAGTTCTCATTGAATCTTCATGGTGAGAGGGGTAAGATTTAAAGGTTTATTTTATTGTCAAAGTATGCCCGTACACTACAACTCTGATATTTGTCTTATCCAGACGGCCATGAAATACAGAAAGGCCGTACTTCAACATCCCCTCCCACACACACAAAAGAAACAAAACTCACAAAATGGTTCAGCACAGCCAAGAAGGGCCAAAAGGCCTGTTTCTGTGCTGTAATGTTCTATGGTTCTGTGGGAGGATCCACAAGAGGGAGATGATGGGCAGGTAAGGAGATGAGATAAGAGAGTGAAATGGTAATGGTGAAAGGTGGGGGGTAGGTATTACCAGAAGTTTGAGAAATCGATGTTCATGCCATCAGGTTGGAGGCTACCCAGACAGCATATAAGGTATTGCTCCTCCAACCTGAGTGTGGCCTCATCATGGTAACCGAGGAGGCCATGGACTGACATGTTGGAATGGGAAATGGAATTAAAATGGGTGGACATTGGAGATCTCACTTTTTCTGGTGGTGCTCAGTGAAGTGGTTTCCCAATCTACATTGGGTCTCACCGATATACAGATCACACTAGGAGAACCTGATACAGGTGACCCCCAACAGATTTCAGGTTGTGTTACCTGTCTTGGAAGGACTGTTTGGGGCCCTGAATGGTGGTAAGGGAGGTCTAGCACTTGTTCCACTTGTAAGGACAAGGCCCAGGAAGGACAGCAGTACTGAGGGATGAATAGACAAGGGAGTCATGTAGGGAACAATCCCTGTGGAAAGCAAAAAGTAAGGAGAAGGAGGAGGGGAAAGATGTGCTTGATGGTGGGATTTTGTTGGAGATGTCAGAAGTTAGAGAATTAAGTGCTGGATGGGGAAGCTTGTAGAGTGGCAGGTGATACTGCAGTTTGTGGAAAGCAGATCTTTCAATCTTATTTATCATTATAAACTGGACTTTACGATGCTGAAATGTTGGTGAAAGAAAAAGCCAAATTTTTGATAGACTGGACCAATTAAAAAATTAAATTTGCAACTGATATTTAGAGATAACCTTGTCTTTTTCAGTTTTTGTTTGTACCAAAGTGAATATCTAAATGCTTCGCAAATTGAATGCACTTTCGTCCCCGTTTTTCCTATCCACCTAGATTTTGTCATGAAGCAAGAGCTTAAAATTCCACTCTATCTTTTTAAAAGACGAAGCAAATCAAACTTTGTAATTTTCCGAAGACAACACGAAATCCAGCTATGCTGATGGTCATCAGAAAGAAGGAAAAGAACTACCATTTGAAAACAGCTTTAATGAGTTAATTACTTTGAATTGTTATTCAGACTGCATGATTTGAAACTTTTCAGTATATGCTATTACCCAAGTTTATTTTGAATGTAATTGGTTGCGTTTAAACTTTTCCCAAGAGACTAAATGACACATTAGATACAGCATAGGACATGTAGAAAAACTTTAATCTGATGCATTTTTATTGTGTCAGGATCAATCTTTCCAAATCTGGCTATAATTTGCAAACTAATTCATTTTTATTAAAGCAAGCTAAACCTAAAAGTAAAGCAAATAGGTTAGTCTTGTGACCAGGCAATTTTTCCCCGCTTGTTTGAATTTGATTTGTTTCATTATTCAACAAAAGTAACCTTTGTGGTCTAGCTACAGTCTACATCAGTGGTTCCCAACCTTTTTTTGGCCATGCCCCACCTAATCACCTCTAAAATCCTGATGCCCCCTGTGGTGATATATAATTCTTATTATTCAAAAAGTGATCTCCTATTCACCTGGAGGAAGCCTAAAAGACCATTAACTTGGTTTAAACAAGCTTCCAAAGAACATGGCATTCATGAAAGAGAAAAATAAAAGAACCAAAGGACTGTTAAAGTTCTGAGGAAGAAATTACTAAGAAATTGTAAAAAAAAAGAACATTAAGTGATATTAAAATAATAATAATAAATAAATAAAACAATGCCGATTCGTTTCTACAGCATACAAAGACAGATACACCGTTTAAAAGAGATGACGCAATGTACACACCTTCACACCACCAAGAACCGAAAGCTACTGCAAAAAGCAGCATTGGCGCGACCTCGTACGAGTTTCTTACGCGTTTGGACTTGTCAATTCGTTCCTTCCTACATCAGTCAATTCATTAATTTAATTATGAAAGCCATTTGATGGTTGTAATGATGGTGATACACTATATATACAGTACATACGCAATTACACATGTACATACACACAAGTATTTTTATGTATGCATACTGTATATACACATATGTATTAACTCGCACACACACTCATACTCACACACTTACTAGAAAAAATTCACTGTTAATAACTCATTCTCGAATTGCCCCCCTTAAAAATCAAATTACCCCCCTGTGGGGCGTACACCCCATGTTGGGAACCACTGGTTTACATGGTCCTAGTACTGCTCTGATCTCATCCTGCTTCTGCCATCCTTTTCAATTAGGAGCCTTCACTGTTTGTACAGGCATGTTATTATACTAAATTTATAATTCTTTTCTGCAATGAAATATTTCACAAGTGTCCTGAACATTTTTTCAATCATATTTCAACCCAAATAAACACCAATCACAAGACATGAGTAGATGCAATAAGATTAAATTTGTACTTTGGTCTTTGCGAATTGAATTAGCTATTAAAATATTCAATAATCAAGTCAATTTACTTTTTCAGCTACCAGGGAGTTACTTCACGGGAACACACAAGATACTGGAGTAACTCAGCAGGCCAGGCAACATCTATGGAAGAGAATGCAGTTGGCATTTCAGGCCAAGACCCTTTTGAACTGGAGAAAAAGATGAGTAGAGTTAAAAGGTGGTGAGAAACAAGGTGATAGGCAAAATTGGGATGGGGAGGGGTGAAGTAAACAGCTGGGAAGATGATTAATGAAAGAGATACAGGGTTGGAGAAGGGGGAATCAAAGGACAGAAGGCCATGAAAGAAAGAAAAGGGGAGGAGCACCAGAGGGAAGCAATTAGGCAGGCAAGGAGATGAAGAAAGGAAAAAGGGGATGGGAGTGGTAAGGGGGAGGGCGGGGCATTACCAGAAACTGGAAATTGATGCTAATTGCATCAGGTTGGAAGCTACCCAGACAGAATACAAGGTGTTGTTCCTACAACCAGAGTGTGTCCTTATCACGACAGTGGAGGAGGCCACGGATAGACATTTCAAAATGGGAAGTGGAAGTAAAATGGGTGACCATTTGGAGATCCCACTTTTTCTGGCGGATGGAGCATTGGTGCTTGGTGAAGCAGTCTACCAATCTACATTGGCTTCCACTGATGTTCAAGCCACACCACTAGCACCAGGCACAGTATATAACCCCAGCACTCACAGGTCAGCTCAGCAGGAAGGACTGTTTGGGGCCCTGAATGGTAGTGAGGTTGTGTAACTCTTGTTCTTGCCAGGAGCAGAGATCAATGTGGAGGGATGAATGGACCAGAGTTGTGGAAATTAGAAAGTGGAGGTGTGGGAGAGAGGGAAAGATGTGCTTGATGGTGGGATCCCATTGGAGATGGCAGTTGTAAACAATTATGTGCTTGGATGGTGGGGTGGTAGGGGAGGACAAGAGGAACCCTATCTCTTGTAGGGTGGTGGGAAGATGGGGGGAGAGCAGACGTGTGTGAAATGTAAGAGGCATGGTTGAGGGCAGCGTGGTAGTGGAGGAAGGGAAGACCCTTTCTTTGAAGGACATCTTCATTCTGGAATGAAAAGCCTCATCCTGAAAGCAGTTGTGGGGACAGAGGAATTGAGAGAAGGGGATTGTGTTTTTAAACAAGTGAAAGGTGGGAGGAGGTATAGTCCAGGTAGCTGTGAGTCCATGGGTTTACAATAGACATCAGTAGATCAGCCGTCTCCAGAGATAAACAGATTGAGAAAGGGGAAGGAGATGTTAGAAATGGACCAGGTAAATTTGAGGGCAGGGTGGAAGTTGGAAGCGAAGTGGATGAAGTCAACGAGCTCCACATAGATGCTATAAGTAGCACCAATGCAGTCATCAATGTGGGACAGCCATGTTGCCAACAAACAGGCAGGCATGGTCACCAATCACCTTCCCAGCTTTTCACTTCACCCCCCCCCCTTAGCTTTCAACTATCATTTTGTTTTTCTCTGCAACCCTACCCCCACCCTTTAACAACTCCTCTAATCCTACTAAAGGGTCTCAGCCCGAAATTTCAACAGTACTCTTCCATAGATGCTGCCTGACCTGCTGAATTCCTCAGCTTTGTGTGTGTTGCTTGGATTTTCAGCATCCAAGGATTCTCTCGTGTCCATTGTGATTGAGTTACTTCTGAACAGTATGTAGATGCCAACTACATTTTTAAAGCTGGTTTCATGTACCATAATGATTAGCTCTAAAAGACTCTGGTGTTCTAAAGTGTTATAGCACTACTTCTAAACATCTGTATCCCTACAATTTTGCTTGAGAGTCAATACTTAAGATATTGCCGATAAAGTGTGGTTTGGCAAGTTTGGAATGCTTGGAAAGGGATCCAACAGGCACTTCAGAGGTTGAAGTCCATTTATTCCATCATCCCAGCTCTACATGATCTAATAGATTTAGGCACCTGGCTTTCAACTGTCAAGAACCAAATTTTTATTTCATTCCCAAGCTATAGCAAAATCATTGTGATTGTCAAGCATTCCATTGCATTAGTGCAAAGCAGAAAAACATTCAAGTGCCCAGTATTTGAAATTAAGCAGAAAATGATCAGAAACACTGGTCAAGCAACACTCAATTTAGATCTGAAACATCTGACATATCTACAAACACCTTTCCTCAGACTATGAACAGTTCTTTATATATTAAAAAAGTTTTTTAGAACAGAGGGACAAAGGGATCATCAAGACAAAGTGTAATCATTTCTTCCCACATTAGTCAGAAAACCAGCAAAAGAAGCAACAATGGAAGTATTAATTCAAGGTTGTTTTCCAATGTGGTCAAAAGACAGAGCTCAATTGAAAGTATAATGACTAAAACATCAAGCTATTCAACATTTCCACTACTGTTTTATTTCACTTCTAACAGCTAACATATTTCATCTAACCTCAGTACAAGTAATTTAGTTTTAAGAGCATTATACAATTCAGGAATGGTAAATATATTGTTTCAATATCCACTCAGGTGTGGAACCCAGTGTAGTCTTCTGCTGCTGTAACCCATCCACTTCAAGATTCATGTTGCATGTTCAGAGATACCCTTCTGCACATCACTGTGGGAACAGCTATTTGAGTTACTGTTGCCTTTCCATCCGCTTGAACTAGTCTGGCCAATCTCCAGACCTCATGAACAAGGCATTTTCACCCACAGAACTGCCGCTCAAAGGAGGTTTTCTGTTTTTCGCACCATTCTCTATAAACTTTAGAGACTGTTGTGTGTGAAAAGCCCAGAGATCAGCAGTTTTTGAGATGCTCAGACCGCTCAGCCTGGCACCAATAATCATTCCACGTTCAAAGTCACTTAGATCATACTTCTTCTCCATGCTGCCGTTTGGTCAGAACTGTACCTCTTGACCATTAAAAGACGTACAGTAGCATGCGAATGTTTGGGCACCCCAAGTCAAATCAGGACTTGTTTTCCAAAATGCATCAGTCTTGTTTAGATGTTTCTTTGCAAACTTCTGACGCTGAATTTTGTGGCGTGGATGCAGGAAAGATTTTCTTCTGATGATTCTTCCATGAGCCATATTTGTGCAGGTGTCGCTGCACAGTAGAACAGTGCACCACCACTCCAGAGTCTGCTAAATCTTCCTGAAGGTCCTTTGCAGTCAAACGGGGGTTTTCAGTTGCCTTTCTAGCAATTATACGAACAGTTCTCTCGGAAAGTTTTCTTGGTCTTCCAGACCTCAACTTGACCTCCACCGTTCCTGTTAACTGCCATTTCTTAATTACATTACGAACTGAGGAAACAGCTACCTGAAAACGCTTTGCTATCTTCTTATAGCCTGCTCCTGCTTTGTGGGCATCAATTATTTTAATTTTCAGAGTGCTAGGCAGCTGCTCAGAGGAGCCCATGGCTGCTGATTCTTGGGACAAGGTTTGAGGAGTCAGGGTATTTATAAAGCTTTGAAATTTGCATCACCTGGCCTTTCCTAATGATGGCTGTGAACTAGCCATAGCCCTAACAAGCTAATAAAGGTCTGAGACCTTGGTAAAAGTTATCTGAAAGCTCAAATCTCTTGGGGTGCCCAAACCTTTGCATGCCACTGTACCTAACAAAGTGGTCTGTGAGTGTGATGATGCTCCTGTGAAAACAATGAGCACACTTCAATCCACTAAACTTCAGACCTGTAACAAAAATGAAAAAAATATTAGGTAAGTACTTCTTTTCAAATTACAATTTAACAATTAATCAGACCTTGTGTACAATGGAATCCAGAGTTCAAATGACCTTATAACTTTGCACCTTATTTACCTGCACTGCACTTTGTAATCACAACACTAATCAGCACCATTATTGCTTTTCCCTTGTACTAATTTAATGTAATTATGCCATGGACTTACCTGTATAGATAGCATCCAACAGCAAATGTGACAATAAACCAATTTAAACTACTGAACAAGAAGTGTAATAGAAGTGCTCAACAGGTCAAGGAAAATCAGAACAAAGGTAACATGACTCTGGGAAGAGAAAATAAAGTTACAGAGGGTGGAAGGACAAAGGACACTTGTTTCTAATAGTGCAAGGCTCAGGTCTTTGAAATTCCAAGAGATCACCCAGTCAAATTAATGGGTGCAGTTGGAAAGAGCACAGAAGCTATGAATAAGGGCAGTGAGAACAAAGCACAAGTTGCAAAATTGTGAATTTTTTCAAGTGTGGAATTAACAATTGCACTTTAAAGGTGAACAGATAATCTAACCTGGTGTGGGACAGTGCAATAAGGTCAACACTAGTGGCAGTAATGCAGGTGGAGTGAAGAATCACACCTCTGGTACAGAGAACACAGCTTGCATTAGCATACTGGGTAAACCTACAGGGCATGGAGAAAACGAAGCAAGCAGATAAATTACCAAAAGGAGAAATAAAAATCATTAAAAGTGAAATAAAAAGGTGTGGATAAAACAAAGGAATTAAGAGAGAACAGGAAGACATATTTATAATATCCAGAAAGAAGTGTGATGGTTGAGAAATATGGCAGGAGAGTTAATATTGAGTTGGAAGTTTGGATGCATAAAGAAACACAAGAAAGTCTGCATTTGCTGGAAATCCAAAGCAACACACAAAATACTGGAGGAACTCCGGTCGGGCAGCATCTATGGAAATGAATAGTCAAATGTCGATTATCTGTTCATTTCCATGGATGCTGCCTGACCTGCTGAGTTCCTCCAGTATTTTGTGTTGGGTTAAATAGTACATTGTTTCCAATAAACAAACAATGGCAGGTGCAAGTACTGTAATCAACAGTTGAGTATGTACTGATAGTATCCAATATTATCAAGAGGATGCTTGATTTTAAAGTTATTATGGAATAGAACACTAACAGTATTTTGCAAAAAGGATCTCAGGATTATTCCTTTAAATATACAGTGCAGTTTTAAAAATATACAGGGTTTTTTAAATTTGATTCAAATAAACATACAGGTGGCCCCCATTTTTTTGAACGTTTGCTTTATGACATCTTGCTGTTACGAAAGACCTACATTAGTTACCTGTGTTTGCTAACAGAAGAGTGTTTCACTTTTACTAAAAAAGACAGCGCGTGATAAAAGGCTCCTCTTCGGAACTGCATTCTAGCCGCCATAGCTTAAACATGTGCCTGTGAGCATCTGTGATTTATCTCGATTTACTTTGTGCATTTGTTAGCAAGATAAGTTCTACGGTATCTGAAAAGCCTAAAAGAGCTCATAAGGGTTTTACACTTAGCGTAAAACAAGAAATAATTACCGGTAAGTGTTTCGATCATGGTGAACGAAGTAAGAACACTGTCCGCGTGTTGAACTTGCCTGTGTCCATCGTTTAAGTGCAAAGAGAATGAATCTTGAAAGCTGCCAATGGTTCGTTCTGCTCGTAGCAAAGTGGTCTCTTTTAGTCGGCATCCAATAATGGATAGAATGGAGAGTCTTTTGCTCGAGTGGATTGATGGATGTACAAAGCATGGTGTTCCGTTAAGTTATCATATACTTAAGGAGAAATCAGTCAGCCTTTTTAATAAGCTGAAACAAATCACTGGACGATGGTGATGAAAGTGTTGCGAAAGTGGAATTTAAAGGTAGTCATGGGTGGTTTGATTGGTTTCTGAGGCGAGGGCAGCATCATAGTTTAACATTTACTGGAGAGAGTACTTCAGCTGATACTGAAGCTGCTGAGAAGTTTCCAGCAGAACAGAAGAAAATAATTACAGAAAGTGGTTATTTGTATAAGCAAGTGTTTAACTGTGACGAAACTGCAATTTATTGGAGAAAATTGCCAAGCAAGACATTTATTTCGATAGAAGAAACTGACAGATGAAGAGCTGATGCAATTGCAAGAGGAAAGGAAACGCAGTAGCGAATGGCCCGAAAGTGAAGTCATCCAGGAACTGAACATGAAGCGATTGTGTGAGATTTTTGCCGCAATTGACAACGCTGTAATGATTGCAGAAAAGTATGACTTTAATTTTGAAAGGGTACATAGGTTTAGGGCATATTTGCAGGATGGTTTGAGTGCTTACAAAGAACTGTTTGATAGAAAAATGCACGAGGCTAAGCAGTCAAGCATACTGTCGTTTTTCAAGCCTTCTACATCAGCCGATGAACCTCAACCTTTGACATCGAGGCAGGCAGACATAGAAGATGTTAGTGACCTGCCTGCCCTGACGGCAACAGACGACAATGAGTTGACACCCCCAGTCTCCTGTACCTCCCACCACCCCAACCTCCGATGACTCAGCCTAACACACCATCATCAATGTGCTCGCTGGCTTCCCGATTCCAGTAACTGAAACTACTGTACATACATTATTTCTACTTTATATAGGCTGTGTATTTATCATATCATTCCTGCTTTTACTATATGTTACTGTTACTTTAGGTTTTATTTGTTATTTGGCATGATTTTGTAGGTTATTTTTTGGGTCTGGGAATGCTCACAAATTTTTCCCCATATAAGTAAATGGTAATTGCTTATTCACTTTAAGACATTCCGGCTTATGAGCCATTTCATAGGAACGCTCTAACTTCGGATAGCGGGGGAAACCTGTATAGGGTTTAGATATTCTGACCCACACTCCAGTTCAGAAGGTGGCACTAAGATTGTATGACTTACAGCCAGTTGTCAGCTGTCAAAGCCAGGAACCAAGCAGCTGTACGCAAAAGAACAGTACTGTGGGGCATGAACAGGGCTGGATGTTCAAGAGAAAATTAGGCCCACAACCAGGACAGTTTCTGTGCTGCCAATTATGCAAAACATTTTTTGTCAGTTCTGATAGAAGTTGTTAATCCAATATATTAAAGCAATTTCCCTATCAAGACATCACTTGGGTTTTAACATTTTGATTTTTCAACATCCGTTCCTTGATGTCCATTTATTGGTATGCGGGTTTTATCAGCCACAAATAAGAACAGTGGGCAATAAGCTTAGCATACCAGTTAATTTTGGCACCCTTATCTTACCAACAACAATAGATAATGCTGTTGTTAACTTTCAGAGTATGCCACTCTCAAACTGGCAAGCCACCCAACTATAAACAATGACAGCAGCATGAAACACTGCTTGTTGTCCTTTCAGTTACTGCTGATATCAATCCAAAATTTGAAGTATCCACTAGCTCGTGAAAACCTATCAACACCAGGTGGGAGGTACCAGATGATAGAAATGCAATTATCGTACTTCCTATTAAATCAAAATCCTGAAACCTGGAGCAACAATTTGCTGGAAGAATTCAGCGGTTCATGCAGAATGTCTGGGAGGAAAAATATCAACAACCTTTCAGGTCAAGATCCTTTATCACTCTTCCAACAGATTGCTGCTCAAGGCGGTGGTATGGATTATTAAGGACCCTCATCATCAGGGATGTGCCCTCTTCTCTCTACCGCTGGGGACAGGCCCAGACTCAACAATTATAAACTGTCATTCCCACCACCACACTATCAGATTTCCAAAGTTCATGGTCACTACTTGGTTTTGTGTTGCACTATTGATAACAATACTCCATACCTTTAAACTACGTTATTGCCGTAAAATGAACCTTTCACGTCATAGGTGATTGATAACAAACAGAAAAAATTCTTTAATTAAAGCTCAACAGGTGCAAACACTTACATTGTAACCTTAAAAAAAATTAGTAAAAAAATTCTGCTCATCATCAAATTTGGAACCGCTGGTGAATATCATTCTATACCATTGTGTCGTTTAACGTGTTAAATATGTTTGTATTTAATATATCAGCACCTGATACTGCAAATAAGCATTTTTGAAAATAGAATGCTGTGCTGAATAACGACTGCAATTTGTAGTTTCATACCGTGAATTGTCAGGCATTTACAATCACCTCACCTTCCTCACTCTGGAACACAAAGGGCCGCAGCGCCGCCGAGCTACCGATTTAAACCGCCACTACGTCGTCCCGTCCCCACACCTCTTCCCCCGCCCCCGACACTGAATAACACATAAATACCAGCTTGTTTAAGGCCGTTGAATTCCTCCATGCTCGGTCCGATCCCGTCCCATCTGGCCCAGATAATCTCGCGAGATCTCGGAAACGTTAGTAGGAGCGACGCCGAGCGGGTTGGGCCGGCTGGGTGGAAGTAATGTTTTGATGTTAGGTCAGCGGTAGTTTCCCTTAAGCTTTGGTTGGCCAGTTTGTTTAATTTTACGTATTTTATTAATTTATTTTCTTTCCTTTTATTCAGCCTAGTAGTTTGACAGGGTTAGTCGCCTCTGGGGGGAGTGTAGGGAGACTGTGGAATACTCCAGAAGTAAGGGTAGCTAAAAAAACAAGAGGTGCATCAAGTGAAAGACCCGATGTGATAGGGGACAACAAATTGAGGAAAATGGGTGACTTGGAGAAATTTATAGTTCTGTCTAAAATTGAAAGTCTGAAGGAAGGGGAAGGAGGATTTAGAGTCCTTAATCCTTCAAAAGCGGTAGCAGCATTAGAGAACCAAATGGGTAAAGTATTCTAGGCCAAGATTTTGTATAATGGATTGCTGAAGATTTGTTGCAAAGATGTTGACCAATATAGCAGTGCTAAAACGGTGGGAAAATTGGTTGTGACAGTGGAGTGTATTACTCTGAAAGATAGGAAGGGAGATGGGGGGTAGTGTATGGTATTTGGTCTGGCATGACTGAAAAGGAAATTTTGGACAATGTTAAAGGGGGTCGAGTGATTGAAGCTAAGCGATTAAAATCGAGAGAAGGAGGGTGATTGGTGATCCCAACCAGGGATCACTGGTTGGCTTTGCGCGGCCGGCGGGAAGTACTGGCCCGGAGCTCAGATAGGTGGGCGCCGCCTCTAAACCTGTTTAGCACACCGAATGTTCTTGGGGAACCCGGTGCTAAAATATTTGTAGACGACCTCATTGGGGCTCAGGGTTTCGTAAGTAGCAGAGCAGCTACCTCGCTGCGATCTACTGAAAGTCATCCCTCGAGCCAAACTTTTGTTGGCTGATAGATCCTACCTACCTACACGCGCCCTGTTGCACTCCTCACTTGATCGGTTGCTTTCTCCGGACTGCGACCGCTGTGGCCCCGGCACAGGGACCTCCAACCCTTACCTTGTCCGCTCCACCCACCCATGATCAGCCGCGACTGGCCAAGGCGTCTGACAGGCGGGAAGCTGGAGTTCGGGCCCAGAGGCTGTCTAATGAGGTAATGAGGCCCTCAAAGCTGCTTCAGCACCTTGAGTCCAAGCATCCTGCACTTAAAGACAAACCCATTGAGTTTTCTGAGTGGAAAAAACATGAGCAAGCGAGACGGAAGCTAAGTGCTGAGAGCCATGGAAATTAAATTATGGAATAGACTGGACATAAGGAACCCCGTTTGAGTATCGCTGTATACCGGCCGTGTTTAACACCCCCCCCCCCCCCCACTACCCTCTGTCGGCTGGTCTGCAAGAATATTGTCAATATTAAACCGGTCCACAGTGCAAAAAAGGTTGGTGACTCCTGAGTTAGGTTCTGTGGAAGAGATCGAGAATCCCGGATGGTCTGTTGCCTCCCTGGTGCCAGGGTCCGTGATATCTCGGATCGAGTTCTCAGTATTCTCAAGAAGGAGGGTGAGCAGCCTGATGTTGTGGTCCATGTAGGGACCAATGACGTGGGTAGGAAGAATGAGGAGGTCCTGAAAGGTGAGTTTAGGGAGCTAGGTGCCAAGTTAAAGGACAGGACCTCCAGGATAGCAATCTCAGGATTGCTACCAGTGCCACGTGCAGGTGGGTTTAGAAATAGTAAAATAGTGCAGATCAACACATGGCTGAAAACATGGTGCAGGAGGAAGGGCACCAGATTTATAGATAATTGGGCAGTTTTCCAGGGAAGGTGGCACCTGTTCCAGTGGGACGGTTTACATCTGAACTGGAGGGGGACAAATATTCTTGCGGATAGGTTTGCTAAAGAGGCTCCAGTGGATTTAAACTAGATATGAGAGGGGAGGGGAACCAGAGTGTAGGAACAGATGTATGGGAGAAGGAAGAAAAAGAAGACAGTGAAGTTCTTTGTACTGTTAGAGATAAACAGAGGAAGAGGTGGAGAATTTCTTAAATGCATTTATTTTAATGCCAGGAGCATTGTAAGAAAGGTGGACGAGCTTAGAGCATGGATTGATACCTGGAAATATGATGTTGTAGCTATTAGTGGAATATGGATGCAGGAGGGGTGTGATTGGCAATTAAATATTCCTGGATTTCGTAGCTTCAGGTGTGATAGAATCGGAGGGACAAGAGGAGGTGTTGCGTTGCTTGTCAGAGAAAATATTACAGCAGTGCTGTGGCAGGATAGATTACAGGGCTCATCTAGGGAGGCTATTTGATTGGAATTGAGGAATGGGAAAGGTGTAGTAACACTTAAAGGGGTGTATTATAGACCACCTAATGGGGAGCGAGAATTGGAGGAGCAAATTTACAAGGATTTGTAATAAACTCAGTGTTGTGATTGTGGGAGATTTTAATTTTCCACACATAGATTGGGAAGCCCATACTGTAAAAGGGATGGATGGGTTGGAGTTTGTAAAATGTGTGCAGGATAGTTTTTTGCAGCAATACATAGAGGTACCAACTAGAGAAGGGGCAGTGTTGGATCTTCTGTTAGGGAATGAAATAGGTCAGGTGACAGAGGTATGTGTTGGGGAGCAGTTCGGGTCCAGTGATCACAATGCCATTAGTTTCAATATTATTATGGAGAAGGATAGGATTGGACCCAGGGTTGAGATTTTTGATTGGAGAAAGGCTAACTTTGAGGAGATGCGAAAGGTTTTAGAAGGAGTGGATTGGGACAGTTTGTTTTATGGGAAGGATGTAATAGAGAAATGGAGGTCATTTAAAGGTGAAATTTTGAGGGTACAGAATCTTTATGTTCCTGTTAGGTTGAAAGGGAAGGTTAAAAGTTTGAGAGAGCCATGGTTTTCAAGGGATATTGGAAACTTGGTTAGGAAAAAGAGAGAGATCTACAATAAGTATAGGCAGCATGGAGTAAATGAGGTGCTCAAGGAATATAAAAATTGTAAGAAGAATCTTAAAGAAATTAGAAAAGCTAAAAGAAGATACGAGGTTGCTTTGGCAAGTAAGGTGAAAATAAATCCAAAGGGTTTCTACAGTTATATTAATAGCAAAAGGATAGTGAAGGATAAAATTGGTCCCTTAGAATTAGAGTGGACAGCTATGTGTGGAGCTGAAAGAGATGGGGGAGATTTTGAACAATTTCCTTTCTTCGGTATTCACTAAGGAGAAGGATATTGAATTGTGTAAGGTAAGGAAGTTATGGAAACTATGACAATTAAAGAGGAGGAAGTACTGGAGCTTTTAAGGTATATAAAAGTGGATAAATCTCTGCGTCCTGACAGGATTTCCCTAGGACCTTGAGGGAAGTTAGTGTAGAAATAGCAAGGGCTCTGACAGAAATATTTCAAATGTCATTAGAAACGGGGGTGGAGCTGGAGGATTGGCGTATTGCTCATGTGGTTCCATTGTTTAAAAAGGGTTCTAAGAGTAAACCTAGCAATTATAAGCCTGTCAGTTTAACGTCAGTGATGGGTAAATTAATGGAAGGTATTCTTAGAGATGGTATATATAATTATCTGGATAGACAGGGTCTGATTAGGAACAGTCAACATGGATTTGTGCGCGGAAGGTCATGCTTGACAAATCTTATTGAATTTTTTGAAGAGGTTACGAGGAAAGTTGGCGAGAGTAAAGCAGTGGATGTTGTCTATATGGACTTCAGTAAGGCCTTTGACAAGTTTCCACACGAAGGTTAGTTAGGAAGGTTCAATCGTTAGGTATTAATATTGAAGTAGTAAAATGGATTCAACAGTGGCTGGATGGGAGATGCCAGAGAGTAGTGGTGGATAACTGTTAGGTTGGAGGCCGATGTCTAGTGGTGTGCCTCAGGGATCTGTACTGGGTCCAGTGTTGTTTGTCATATACATTAATAATCTGGATGATGGGGTGGTAAATTGGATTAGTAAATATGCAGATGATACTAAGGTGGGTGACGTTGTGAATAATGAAGTAGGTTTTCAAAGCTTGCAGAGAGATTTAGGCCAGTTAGAAGAGTGGGCTGAAAGATGGCAGATGGAGTTTAATGCTAATAAGTGTGAGGTGTTACATTTTGGTAGGAATAATCCAAATAGGACATATATGGTAAATGGTAGGGCATTGAAGAATGCAGTAGAATGGAGTGATCTAGGAATAATGGTACATAGTTCCCTGAAGGTGGAATCTCATGTGGATAGGGTAGTGAAGAAAGCTTTTGGTATGTTGACCTTTATAAATCAGAGCATTGAGTATAGGAGTTGGGATGTAATGTTAAAATTGTACAAGGCATTGGTAAGGCCGAATTTGGAGTATTGTGTGCAGTTCTGGTCACCAAATTATAGGAAAGATGTCAACAAAATAGAGAGAGTACAGAGAAGATTTACTAGAATGTTACCTGGGTTTCAGCACCTAAGTGACAGAAAAAGGTTGAACAAGTTAGGTCTTTATTCTTTGGAGCATAGAAGGTTGAGGGGGGACTTGATAGAGGTATTTAAAATTATGAGGGGGGTAGATAGAGTTGACGTGGATAGGCTTTTTCCATTGAGAGTAGGGGGAGATTCAAACAAGAGGACATGAGTTGAGAGTTAGGGGGCAAAAGTTTAGGGGTAACACGAGGGGGAATCTCTTTACTCAGAGTGGTAGCTGTGTGGAATGAGCTTCCAGTAGAAGTGGTAGAGGCAGGTGTGGTATTGTCATTTAAAGTAAAATTGGATAGGTATATGGACAGGAAACGAATGGAGGGTTATGGGCTGAGTGCGGGTCAGTGGGACTAGGTGAGAGTAAGCGTTCGGCATGGACTAGAAGGGCCAAGATGGCCTGTTTCCGTACTGTAATTGTTATATGGTTATAATATATTCGACCTCCCTTGCGCTGTTATAATTGCCAGAGATTTGGACAAGTTGCTGGTTCGTGTTGAGGTAAAAGAAGATGTGTGAAATGTGGAGAGGATCGTGATATTAGAGCATGTAAGGCAGTGGCACCTAAATGCAGTAACTGGAGGGGACCATGCAGTGGCGTTCAAAGGATATGAGTATTTTATCAAGGCAAAGCAGATTCAGGTTGTTAGTAACCAACAAAAAATATCATGCTGAGGCAGTAAAGAAAGTTGATAGAGAGCAAAGGATAAGTAAGGAAAAGATTGGAATGATTGGGGAGTCAGCACATTCCGTGTTTTCCAACTATAGTTCCATCAGATATGTTGTTGAAGACTAAAGTCTTTTTTGGCGTTTTGTTGTTGATATACTGGTCGAAGCTAAAACTACAATCAAGAGGTTGGATATGATAAAAGTAGTTGTTGGAGCTGCAGAGAGATTCCTTAATATGAAACAGGTTTTACAGGAAAAATTACATGAGTATATGACAGACAAATAATCACTGGAACAGCTTCCCAGTTGTTAGGGTCAGAGAAAATGGAGGAGCTTTATGTGGATAAAGAGGCCAATAATTAATATTTGGATGTTTTTAATATTACAATGGAATGCAACAAGTTTAATTGGAAATGGTCAAGAATTAAAAAGATTTGTTGGAATTTTTAAAGATCAGCCTGATTTGATCTGTATACAGGAGACATGGTTAAAGCCTCATTTAGATTTTGTGATCCCTGGATATGATAGCAACACACACAAAATGCTGGTGGAACGCAGCAGGCCAGGCAGCATCTATAGGAAGAAATACAGTTGACGTTTCAGGTTGACGAAGGGTCTTGGCCCAAAACGTTGACTGTACTTCTTCCTATAGGCAGCCTATAGATGCTGCCTGGTCTGCTGCGTTCCACCAGCATTTTGTGTGTGTTGCTTGAATTTCCAGCATCTGCAGATTTCCTCGTGCCTGGATATGATAGTTTGAGAGATGACAGAATGGGTAAATCTAGTGGAGGGTGTGCAACTTTCATAAAAACAGGACTTCAGTTTAGAAGACTTGATTTTAAATCTAACCTTGAAATTGTGGCTGTGGAGGTTTGGAGCTCTCATGGTCAAACAACTTTCATTAACTTTTATAATCCATGTAATATGATGATATCAGATTTTGATGAAATTATGAATAAGGTAAGATCTCCAGTAATCTGGGTTGGAGATTTCAATGCCCATAATCCTATATGGGGTAGTGAAAGTAAAGATAGTAATGGAGTGATATTAGAGGAGTTTCTAGATAAATATAACATGGTACTTCTAAATGACAGAAGGTCTACAAGATTTAATATTGTAAAGAATACTTGTAGTCATTTAGACTTATCAATCACTTCCTCAAACTTAACCAGGGATGGAGAATGGGATGTTATGGACAGATACACACTAGGAAGTGATCACTATCCTATTATATGTAGATGTAGTAGAAATTTGATTGTAGAAGTTGAGGAGAGGGCTGCTAGGTATAATTTTTCATTGGCCCGTTGGGACAGGATTTGGCAAATAGTTGTTTGCAGACAATGGTGCAATCTGGAAAAGAGGAAGAAATGTCAAATATATATTAAAGCAGGTACAAAAGGCTTTAAGGTCAGTTGAAAACTGGGCAAATAAATGGGGTTTCAGGATTTCTGCTTCTATATCCAAATATATGAGTTTTGACTTTAGAGGAAAGATTCCTGCTTGTGAATTGTGTCTATATGATTCTCCATTAGAAAAAGTCAAGGTATTCAAGTTTTTAGGTGTCTGGTTTGATAAAGATTTACTTGGAGGGTTCATAATAGATAAAACAACTGGAAAGTGTGAGAAAGTTTAAATGTTATGAGAAGTATTGCTGGATGTGACTGGAGAGCAGGGCGGGAAACTGTACTTAATATATGTAGCTATGATTAGATCATTTATTACTTATGGTTCTGCTGCTACAGCAGTGCTTGAAAAATTAGACACTGTGCAGTCTAAAGCACTTAGACTCTGTTGTGGAGCATTTAGAACAACATCAGTCCTTGTATTATGTGTGGAAATGGGAGAAATGCCTCTATATTTAAGACAAGTTAAGTTAGGCCTGCAGTATTGGGCAAAACTAAATGGCTTCAATCACAGCCGTCCATTAAAGTGTCTTTTGCAGGAGATGTCGGAGCGTCAAAGTAAAGTTAAAAGATATCCTTTTTTAGATTTGGTTAATAACTGGGCTGTGAAATTGAAACTGATTGAGGAAGACATAGCTGACCAAATTTGCTTGCCACCCATTCCTTTTTGGCTTTTGCCAGAACCAGAAGTAGACCTATTCATCCTTTTTCAACTTCAAGGAAGCAGAGTAATTTCAACAGCATCGACCATAAATGAATATTTAAATAATAAATGGGGATCTTATCTGAAGATTTTTACTGATGACTCAGTGGACCCAGAGAGCAGTAAGGCAGGATTTGGGATGTACGTGTCTCAACTTGGAGTTGAGATTGGTCACTGGGTTTCAGATGGTGTTTCTGTCTTTGCAACAGAATTATTAGCAATCCTCTGGTCCTTATAGTGGATAGAAGACTCTCGACCATGCAGGGTTATCATCTGTTTGGATTCTGCTGCTGCCTTAGAGGCTATAAAAGGAAATAAATCAAAAGCTTGTCCTGTCATAGTTATTGAGATTCTCTTAGTTTTGTTTACAGTAGGGAAGATGGGTTGTGAAGTCAGATTTACATGGATACCTGGGCATGCTGGGGTGGAGGGAAATGAAATTGTGGATGGCATTGCAAAGTCTTCCTTACAGAGTGGGCAAGTAGGAATTAGAGTACCCCTAGGCAGAGCAGAATTGAGAAGTAGGATTTTAAAAAAAAGGTATAGAGAAGAAGTGGCAGGAGATTTGGAAAAATGAATTAAAGGGAAGGCATTTCTTTTCTGGTCACCCACTAGTTAAAAAGGTCTCTAAATTATAGAGGTATGGTGAAATTAACAAGACTTGGGTTGGGGCATTGTGGGCTAAACTATTATTTAAAAATAATAGGAAAACATCCTACTGGATTATGTGACTGGTAGTCCAGAGACAGTTCAGCAAGTTTTACTGAGTTGTAATCGATATAAAATTGAAAGAAGCATATTGTTCAAGAGGCTGTCTGACTTAAATGTATTTTGTTTTTCTATTAAATCTTTGGCGACCAAAAGAACCACCATCTGATTGAAGAGTTTATTATTCAGTTTCTATGTGCGATTAGTTTATATTTGAGTTTCTTGAAATTCTATAATTATACATCCTGCGGAGGGCAGTAATATGCCCAGGTTCATCTAAACTGCCGGAAATAGAAGAAGCTTTAATAGAGTGCGCGCCAGAGTTCGGCCTTCTGTGGAAAATTATCATGCAAGTAGTTTGTTGGGGATCCTTGGTAATTGGGCCATCTGCCCTCCAGGCCTCCTATCCAAGGCCGGGAAGCACCTTTCTTCAATTAATAAAGCTTATTTTGCTGGCCTTTTTTGTGCCCGATGCGAATCTAATCGATGGCAAGGAGTTTAATACTGGCTGAGTCCTGGGGCTTCTCTACCCCAATTAGGCCGAGCCAGACTGAACTAGCAACTGCCTTTATTTCTGTACAGTAGTGGATTATATCTGTTTTCTTGCATGAAAAACAGTTCCCAGTCCTAACCTTAAAGGGAATTATATTTCACTTAAGATTTATGAAGAGAGTCTGAGCTATTCATGTGTGGCTGGGCTTCAGTAGAAAGATGCATCAAAGGAAATTCAGCTGTATAATCTTTGCTTTCACTTGAATCAACTTCACAACCACATCCACGCTTTTATTAACATATTCAGGAACTGTGATGAGATGAAGCTTTATGTTTTTGCAGTTGTTAGCATTTTGTTTAAAAATACAACAGTGCATATGAGTACATAGTGATTGCAGGTGGAATTGGTATTGGTGTCATGATCGATGATAATTGATGGAGCAACCAGCTTGGTTGTAATATTGTAATGAGTGGGAATTTTCAGTAAGTGAATTTGCTGCTGTTGTCTATGATAGAATAGTGACAAAGCCAAATAACTTATAGTGATTTCATTTAAAATCTTTCAGGTCCATTAATAGTAGGCCAGTATTTCATCCATTGGTGACTGAAAATTCTAACCCCTTGTATTTTTTTTACTGTACACATCAACCATAGAGACACTCCCTTAGAGTCAGGGAGTTTTGAATCTGTTTCTTTAGTGAGAAAAGTAAAATAAAAGGAATAGTACCCAGAGTTTTGTAATAATGGATGATGATTTTCATAGTGCGGTACCAGGATGTAATTTTAAGATCAGGGAATGCTATACTAGAACAATTTTATTTATGTAATGCTGCATATTAATTGTTTTATTACTGTGGGCAATTATTGATGTAGACCTGTCTAGAATGTAGATTTTACTCTGCTTTTGAAATCTGAATGTGTTGCTACTACATCCTGTGATTTATTTTTTGCTTTACAGCAAATGGCGGACGACGCCGCTGGTAGAGGAGGATTTCGTGGTGGGTTCGGTTTTGGCGACCGTGGGCGTGGTCGAGGCCAGGGTGCACGTGGTGGTAGAACTGAAGATAAATAAGATTCACAATTGAGTAAATGAAATAGTTCTTGGCTTTTTTTTGTGTGTATATGCACAAACTCTTGTGGCATTAGTTTTGAAATGTGTTCCTTAAATCTCCGCAGTGGGTACCAGTAACATCTTGGGCGCTTGGTAAAAGATATGAATATCAAGACTCTGGAAGAAATTTACCTTTTCTCCCTTCCTATTAAAGTAAAGTCCTGATGATTTAATATTCTTACTTTGACATGTTACTTCTTTGAAAAGTAAATTTTAAATTTCCTTTTTGAAATTTTCGGACTTTTGTTGGTATTGGAGACTATAATGGCCATGTTGGATTGGGTGTCAAATGTTCAAAAGAAGTAGCCACTGCCATTCGAGGGGCTATCATTCTGGCAAAACTATCAATCATTCCTGTACGACATGGTTATTGGGGTAACAAAATTGGAAAACTACATACTGTACATTGCAAGGCAAGTTCACGTACTGATAAGCATTCTTCATTTAACGTAGTAAGATTTCAGTTATATTTGTGGTTCTGTGAAGGCAGTGATATAGCAAATACCTGGCACAACATAAATAATTAATTCAGACAATTGTTTGGTATTTTGGCTGCATTAAATGTATGTATAGGGGTAAATCAAGGGGTACGTATGGATCCAAGTGGCTGTTCTACCATTAAGAGAGTTGCATATACTTTCTCCCTTTAAAACAGAGCAAAGGAATGATACTCTATTATGGAAAGATAATAATCGACCTGACATGTCTCATAATGTAATGTTAAGCAGCATTACCTGCATATTATTTTTATGCAGCCCTCTGTCCAAAGCCATTGTATCTTTTGTACGCTATATTACAGGCATATTGCTCATCATTTTCATTGTAGTCTGAACAAAACTTTGCATATCTTGGTTTAATGCCAGTTCTTTGTGTAGAAAGGCCACCATTCTAGCTTTTTTTGATTCAGTCCCTGCCAATATTTTAATGTGTATGCATTTTAAAAGTCCATTTTTAAATGGTCTTTTCTGCCCTTTTCAGTTCCTTACTGGTTCCCTTCTGCAGTCTGTCTGATGAAGGAACTTTTCTCTGAAATGTTAACCTTTTTGCTCTTGCCACATATGCAACCTGACAGGAGTATTTTGTGGTTTTATTTCTGGTGTGTCACTTTCTGGTTGTTCACCTGCATTGGTCCTAAACATAAAAAGCGCTGACTTCTGATAAGGATTTTTAGTCTGTAGAAGTTGCATCTTTTCATACAGTATCTGTCTTGCTGTGACCCTGGTGCAAATTGCATCAAATTGAGTCCACTTTGTGTGAACCCTGTTTTTGTAGTCCACTTTCTGCCTGTGCCAGGATGAATGCCAGTGTCACAATGTTTCTTAGCCATTTATTCATCTGCTTATGCCAAATGCTAGTTACCATGTGGCAGTGGTAAACAAAATGCAGGCAAAATCTCAAGCCTGCTGTAAAATGTAGGTCCTTGCGTCCAAAGTTATAACTGCATCTTTCTAATCAAATGTACTTTCTATATGGCTTGAAATAATCTATTTGCTGACACCAGAGCAGTTTATGGTCCAGTCCACTAGGGGAAAAAGTGATTCTAGATTGGGTGTTGTGTAATGAATTAGATTTGATTAGGAAGCTTAAAGTAAAGGAACCTTTAGGAATCAGTGATTATAATATAATATAATTCACCCTGCAGTTTGAAAGAGAGAAGCTACAGTTAATGTTTCAATGGAATAAAGAGAATTGCGGAGGCATGAGAGCGGAGTTCACCAAATTTGTTTGGAAGGGGACAGATGATCAACTTGCTGTGTGATCATTCTTGCTGACAGGCTGATAGATGCAAATAAATAATTTATTTTCAGGACAAACAATATTCATTCGCTCAACTTCATCTTTCCTTGCTTGCCCAGTAAACTTGTTGAAATTTCAACTATGGCGGGTCTCCTAATGTCGCCCGATATTTGCCACCTTCTTCACAGCAACATTTTCTAGGCAAATGAGACAAACTGGTTTCCCAGCTTGCTCAATGAAGAAATAATCTAGTGTCCAGGTGTCTTGGAAATTTTGGCACTCAGTGTCTACCTTCCTGCGTTTTGCATTCATTGCCATTGGAATTATTTTCTTCGATTTTATTTCGAAGCATGAGTTATTCAACAAGTATCGTAGCACATGGAAACATCTGGATATTTAGCATGGATTTCTTGTTAAAACACAGTGATGCTGTTTTTGTTTACAAATTTGAACGATCCCATCTGAAAACCGGCGCGTGCATGGAGAGTATCTAATATATATTAATAAGGTAATCTGCCTTCCCGTCATTCATATGTACCTGTGTTTAGTTTGGAACAAAACAGAACCTGGGGCCAGTGTAACAAGACGCTATGCATGTCCATCAGTGTGGTCACGTGAAACACTCAAAATAAGGAAAAATCGCTCGTGTGCTAGATAAGCATAGCATCCCAATTTTTGCTCGCAGGCCAGTCAAAATACCAGGTTGCCTTCCCCTGGTCTACGCTATGGAAGACAAAAGCAGTACATGAGAAATTCGAGTGTCAGGGCACAACAGTGTAGTTGCTATTACTAAGGGAGAAGGTATTTGGAAAGCTTGAAAGGTCTGTAAGTAGGTAAGTTACCTGGACCATATGGACTACATCACAGGGTTCTTGAAGAGGTTTTGGAGTGATCTTTCAAGATGCACTAGATTCTGGAATGTTTCCAAAGGACTGGAAAGTTGTAAATGTCACTCCACTCTAAGAAGGCAGAAGAAAGGAAATTAGAGGCCAGTTAGCCTGACTTCAGTGGTTGGGAAAATGTTGGAGTTCATTGTTAAGGATGAGATTTTGGGGTACTCGGAGGCATATAACATGCCAAAGTCAGCATAGTTTCCTTGAGGGGAAATCTTGTCTGACAAATCTGTTGGAATTCTTTGAGGAAATAACAGGCAAGGTTGACAAAGGAGAGTTGGTGGTGTTGCTTGCTTAGGTTTTCAGAAGGCCTTTGATATGGTGTTATAGGAAAGATATGAGCATGGATAGAAGAATGCTGACTGGCAGGAGCCAAAGAGTTAAAACAACAGAGCCTATTCTGGTTTGCTGCAGAAGATTAGTGTTCCACAGCGGTCAATATTGGGAGCACCTTTTACCTTGTATTTCAGTGATTTAGATGGAATTGATGGCTTTGTGGCCAAGTTTGCAGATGATACATAGATTGTTCAGGAAGCCTGCAGAAGGACTTAAACAGATTGGGGGATTAGGCAAAGAAATGGCAGTTGGAATGTAGTGCAGGGGTGTGTATAGTCATGCACTTTGGCAGAAGGAATAAAGGCATAAAATGGGGAGAGAATTCAAAAATCAGGTTCAAAAGGACTAGAGAGTTCTCATACAGGATTCACTTGCAGGTTGAGTCAGTGGTAAGGAAGGCAAATGCAATGTTAACATCCACTTTCAGAGGACTAGAATATAAGAGCAGGGAGGTGATGCTGAGGTTTTATAAGGCATTGATCAGACAGCACTTGGAGTACTGTGGGCAGTTTTGGGCTCTAGGTGTATTGGCATTGGAGAGGGTGCAGAAGAGGTTCACAAGAATGATTCTGTGAATGAAAGGGTTAATATATGAGGAATGTTTGGCTCAGGACCTGTACTTGCTTGAGTTTAGAAAGACTGGATATTGCTAAACCCTGGTGAATATTGAAAGGCCTAGATAATGGATGTGGACAGCATGCTTCCTATTGTGGGTGAGTTTAGGACTAGTGGGCAGAGCATCAGAATAGAAGGATGCAGAAGAGGATTTCTGTAGCCAGAGGGTGGTGAATCTGGAATGCAATGCCTGGACAGCTGTAGAGGCCAAGTCATTGAGTATATTTAAAGTAGTGATTGACAGGTTTTTGGTTGGTCAGAGCGTCAAAGGTTACGGGGATAAGCAGAGAATGGCTTTGAAAGGGATAGTAAATTGGCCATGATGGAATGTTGAAGTAGAATTGATGGGCTGAATGGCTTCATTCTGCTCCTCTTGTCTTTGGTCTAATTGTAAAAAGGTACAATGAATGGGACTTTTAGTTTTGTTGACAAAAGATAGTGTAATTATAAAAGCTTCTCAAATTGGCATATCATGTTTCCTTTTCCTCACTCTTGAGAGCCTTAATATATTTAATACAGGCAATTTAAAACAATTCAGCCAAGATTCTTTATAAGTGGTTCCCAAATCTTTTTGGGTTGCCGGCTCCTTGCTCCCAGAGCACGTCCTCAGCACTTTCTTCTCCCTTTCTGGACATTCTACCATCACCAGATACTTGCTACAATACAAAGATCACCCAAAAACAAACCTTCATGAAGATTTGGTTAAATTATGTGACCTCAGCTTGCTGAGGGGATCGGGCCTACAGTCCTCGGAGTAACCTGATGCTGGTGCTGTAGGTGCGTACATCGTAAGCAGTGTGCGAGGAAGCGAGGCAAGCGGACAGGGGCCCGTGCCAGGCAAAAAGCAAACCCTAGATGGCTGGCTCTCCCGTCTATTCTGCTCTCCAATGTCCACTCCCTGGACAATAAATTGGACTACATCCGACTCCAACGAAACACTCGGTGGGAGTATAGGGTCTGCTGTGCGTATGTTTTCACAGAGACGTGGCTCACTGATGGAATCCTGGACACCGCCATTCAGCTGGACAGGCTCGCCTTGTTTCAAGCGGACAGGGGTGCAGCTCTTTCCGATAAGACTCGCGGTGGTGGCTTGTGTGTTTATATCAATATGGAATGGTGCAAAACTCTGTGCTGCTAAGGAGGCACTCTTTGTGAACTGTACGGGGCTATTAGCGAACTGCAGAACACACACCCTGATGGACTGTTTTTGTGGACTGTACGGGGCTATTAGCGAACTGCAGAACACACACCCTGATGGACTGTTTTTTGTCACCGGAGATTTCAACCACGCAAACCTCAAGTCAGTGTTCCCCAAATTCCATCAGCATGTGGACTTTGCAACGAGGGTGCGAACGCATTGGACCTTGTTTACACAAACATTCCTGACGTGTACTTGGAGGAGCCCTGCCCCCACCTCAGTTACTCAGACCACATCTCTGTTATGCTAATCACAGCAGACAGACTGCTTGTCAGATGCTCCGGACCAGTTTTGAAGCAGGTGAAAACCTGGCCAGCAGGAGCCATCTCTGCTCTTCAGGACTGCTTTGAGCACACTGACTGGCACATGTTCAGGGAGGCTGCAACCGATGGCTACTCCACCAACTTAGAGGAGTACACGGCATCAGTGACTAGCTACATCAAGTGCAAAGATGACGTCACTGTGTCCAAGACCATCACTATACGCGCTAGCCAGAAGCCATGGATGACAGCAGAGGTGCGTGCGCTGCTCATGACTCGTGACTCTGCCTTCAGGGCAGGTGACAAGGCAACCCTAACAACCATGGCGGCCAAACTGTCCCAGGCCATCAGAGGCAAAGCGTGCACACACCCAGCGAATCCACAGCCACTTGCAGGACAGCGGCGACACGCGGCGTATGTGGAAGGGCATTCAGGACATCACCAACTACAGGACCACATCACCTGACTGTGCGGGTGATGCCTCCCTCCCAGATGTGCTGAACAACTTCTATGCTCATTTTGAGACGGAAAATGATGTGGCAGTGAGGAAGTCCACCCCTTCTCCAGGTGACCAGGTGCTGTGTCTCACCGTGGCCGATGTAAAGAGAACCCTGTGCAGGGTCAACCCACAGAAGGATCTGGACCAGACAATATTCCTGGCAAAGTGCTTAGAGGATGTGCAGATCAGCTAGCAGATGTTCTCACTGAAATCTTCAACATCTCCTGAGCAGCACCGTCGTTCCAATGTGCTTCAAGGCCACCACCATCGTCTCCGTGCCGAAGAAGTCTTCAGTGTCCTGCCTCAATGACTACTGTCCCGTTGACTCAATCCATCATCATAAAGTGTTTTGAGAGGCTCATTATGAGGCACATCAAGACCCTGCTGCCCCCCCCCCCTCCAACTGGACCCCTCTGCAGTTCGTGTACCGTCCCAACCACTCAATAGACGACGCCATTGTCATCACCCTCCACCTGGTCCTAACCCACCTGGACAAAAAAGATGCGTACGTTCAAATGCTGTTCATAGACTTCAGCATTCAACACAATCACTCCTCAGAAACTGATTGGAAAGCTGAGCCTACTGGGTCTGAACACATCCCTCTGCAACTGGATAACTTCCTGACTGGGAGACCTCAGTCAGTCCAGATTGGAAGCAGCATCTCCAACACCATCACACAGAGCATGGGCCCCCCCCCCCCCCGGCTGTGTGCTCAGTCCACTGTTGTTCACTCTGCTGACCCACAATTGTGCTGCAACATTCAGTTTGAACCACATCAAATTCGCCAATGACGTGACCGTGGTGGGTCTCATCAGCAAGAACGATGAGTCAGCTTAGAGAGAGGAGATGCAGCGGCTAACGGACTGGTGCAGAGCCAACAACCTGTCAATGAATGTGAACAAAACAAAAGAGATGGCTGTTGACTTCAGGAGGGCACGGAGCCACCACTCTCCACTGAGCATCGACGGCTCCTCAGTAGAGATCGTTAAGAGCACCAAATTTCTTGGTGTTCACCTGGCGGAGAATCTCACCTGGCCCTTCAATGCCAGCTCCACAGCAAAGAAAGCCCAGCAGCATCTCTACTTTCTGCGAAGGCTGAGGAAAGTCCATCTCCCACCCCCCATCCTCATCACATTCTACAGAGGTTGTATTGAGAGCATCCTGAGCAGCTACATCACTGACTGGTTCGGAAATTGCACCATCTCGGATTGCAAGACCCTGCAGCGGATAGTGAGGTCAGCTGAGAAGATCATCGGGGTCTCTCTTCCTGCCATTACAGACATTTATACTACACGCTGCATCCACAAAGACCCCACGCACCCCTCATACAAACTCTTCTCCCTCCTGTCATCTGGCAAAAGGCACCGAAGTATTCAGGGTCTCACGACCAGACTATGTAACAGTTTCTTCCCCCAAGCCATAAGACTCAATACCCAGAGTCTGGACTGACACCAAATTACTGCCCTCTACTGTGCCAATTGTTTTGTTTATTATTTATTGTAATGCCTGCACTGTTTTGTGCACTTTATGCAGTCCTGGGTAGGTCTGTAGTCTAGGGTAGTTTTTTTTGTTGTTTTACGTAGTTCAGTGTAATTTTTGTATTGTTTCATGTAGCACCATGGTCCTGAAAAAGTCTCGTTTTTACTGTGTACTGTACCGGCCGTTATTGTTGAAATGACAATAAAAAGTGACTTGACTTGACATTACGTAAATACTATAAAATATTTTTAATTATGATGCACTGAAAGAAAATTCAAAGTAGTGACAAATAATCAGATCAATTTGTTTTGCACCTCTGCTAGTCGAGGTCAACCATGGAAATCCTAGCTATATCACCAAGACCAAGGAGATGGTGGTGGACTTTAGGAGATCTAGGCCTCATATGGAGCCAGTGATCATTAATGGAGAATGTGTGGAGCAGGTTAAGACCTACAAGTATCTGGGAGTACAGTTAGACGAGAAGCTAGACTGGACTGCCAACACAGATGCCTTGTGCAGGAAGGCACAGAGTCGACTGTACTTCCTTAGAAGGTTGGCGTCATTCAATGTCTGTAGTGAGATGCTGAAGATGTTCTATAGGTCAGTTGTGGAGAGCGCCCTCTTCTTTGTGGTGGCGTGTTGGGGAGGAAGCATTAAGAAGAGGGACGCCTCACGTCTTAATAAGCTGGTAAGGAAGGCGGGCTCTGTCGTGGGCAAAGTACTGGAGAGTTTAACATCGGTAGCTGAGCGAAGGGCGCTGAGTAGGCTACAGTCAATTATGGAAAACTCTGAACATCCTCTACATAGCACCATCCAGAGACAGAGAAGCAGTTTCAGCGACAGGTTACTATAGATGCAATGCTCCTCAGACAGGATGAAGAGGTCAATACTCCCCAATGCCATTAGGCTTTACAATTCAACCGCCAGGACTTAAGAACTTTTTAAAAGCTATTATTAATGCTTTTTGAGATAGTGATTTAGATGCATATCATATTTTTTACTGAGTTAAGTATTGTATGTAATTAGTTTTGCTACAACAAGTGTATGGGACATTGGAAAAAAGTTGAATTTCCCCATGGGGATGAATAAAGTATCTATCTATCTATCTATCTATCTATCATCTATATTGGATAACCCAAGCCAGGGCAGTACGATATGGCAAGCAAGCTAATGAATCCAATGGAATGCAGAGATCCATACAGTTTGGCACCAGCAGTGATGTAGGAGTTGCCAACTGGCGTTGAACTCAACGCAGGACTGCCTCGGGTTTTCTTTGGAATATATTCCCAAAACCTTCACCGTAAGTGGATATAATTGCAAGACAGTAGTGGTTTGAGATTAGTGTTTTCCTTCTAGATGATGAGCTACTAACCATGGCTGACGAGCTCTATCTGCCCAGAACGACTGTTTTTAAGGCACTAGTAGCCTGCCTTTGCCCTTTCAGTAGGAACAGTTCCGCCAAGCTTAGTAGCTAAGCCTCACGTGAAGGCCGGGAACTGGACTTAGTTATCAGAGACTATTTAAGACATGTCATTGGAAACATTTAATAGTTTACCTCCCCCACTGCTATGACAGCCCTAAGGAGCCTCAAATATTGTTCTGTACTACAGTAGTGAACAGCCAGAAAGCATGGGCCAGGCCTGGAAAAAGACAGATCTCTTCAGTCTGGATTTCTCGTGATATGCCAAATACCGAAGAGTCGCATTGCTTTTCAACTATAATGTGAATAAACTCTTATGCTTCCAGCTGGAGACAGGTATTGATTATAACCAATGTTTCAATGTAAAGCTCTGCCATCATCATCCCTGAATAAGAGTTTATTTGTCATATACGCCTTTTTTAACTGTAAAGTGCTTTGACCAAAGTCTTAAGAGAATGGTGGGTTAGCAGGAGATCGGGTGATTGCATGATCATTGTAATCAAAATAAAATACATTATAAGTCATTCACTTCTTAAATTAAGTCTGTAATCCTCTAGCTGTGCCCTTGCTACCAATTGCACACTCACCACCCCCTTTACTTTTATTGCCTTCTTGAAAGCTCCCACCTGGGATGTGTCAACAGCTGTTTTGGGAACCACTGCTCTAGATCATTAATCAGACGAAACTGTTTCTGAAGAACACAAGGGACTGCAGATGCTGAATCTGTGGCAATAAACTGTCTGCTGGAAGAACTTAGTGGGTTGAGCAGCATCTATGGGGGTTGGGAAGGAATTTTTAATGTTTTGGGTTATAAACTTGACTCTGCTCATGTACAACTTTGACCTGAAATATTGATAATGCTTTTTGCCCACCAATGCTGCTGAGTTCTTCAGATTGTTTGATGAACCCTATTCTGATCTTGCACTTATTTGTAAAGTGTGTAAGGACTCAAACTCTTCAGCGTCACTGATGTCAAAGCCAAAGATGCTAGTACTGAGCAGGGTCAGTTGGAGCAATCTTGCTCAGTGCAGTTCAGTCAAATTACCCATTTTTGTTGTGATATTAAACTTAGTTTTACACAATGCTGCATAAATTTTCTGGAGCCCACTAACTTGAGCAAGCATTTTGCACTATAAAAATGTTTTCTGTTTTTGTCATTGAGAATTGACTAAAATGTGAACTGTCAATTTTTCATTGAGTATCTTGTAAAATGAAGTGTTAGAGTTATTAAAAGCAGAAACTTAGTGTTCCATTTACACTTTGAAAATAAAATGTTACTTGTTAAATGTATTCTATACAGGTGACAGGCTGATGTGATTCAATTTAGGTTCGCCTGATCCCTGCCCTATGTGGTGCTGGTTTACAGACAGACCCCGGGTTATGAACAAGATAGTTCCTAAGTCTGTCTTTAAGTTGAATTTGTAGGTAAGTCGGAACAGGTACGTACGCTTCTTATTTAGCGTCAGTTAGTTAAATGTCTTAGTATATATTTTATCTTTCTATGCAGAGCTTTTCTTTTTCTTGTCATAAGTGGCCTTGTAGCAGCTGAGGCCCTTAGTAACTGTACAGTAAACTTTGGTGAACCTCTCTGTATTAGGATCTTGCTCCTCTAACTTTACCATCCCTGCTTCAATGAGACAAAAGGCTTCAGCTAACTCTTTCGTCAAAAACTTTTTTGGTTCTGGAGTTTTTGGGTCCCACTCTTCTTCCTTTAAATGCTATCATCACTTTATCCTTTTTTGTTGACCAACTGTAGACTAATGCTTTTCCAGTGACCGATGGCGTTTTACCTCTTTCCAATTGGTTTATTATTTCCATTTTATTTTCAATTGTGATCATTTTCCTTTTCTTTGATGCATCACCAGCACGTGCATCGGATTTACACTTTGGAGGCATGGTTACAAGGGTAAATAAGAGAAAAATTTAAGCCAAGTACAAAGTTACACACTCAACACAATGTTAACGGCAATGTGATTTGACTTAAAATGGCGGATGGCGTTCTCCTTCCTCAAGCCGACGAACTGCTGAAGCCACACAATGTTTTTATGAGTGTCACAACGTAGTGCATGCGTTCATTATTATGAACCATTGTATTTAACTCAAATTTTCAATATAAAAGGCTTTATGGTAATCCATTTGTAAATACGAGTTGTCCATAAGTCGGACGTTCGTAATCCGGGGACTGCCTGTAGTCTCAGCACCGGTACCCAAGAAACTACTCCAGATGGCTGGTGTTGATGCTTGCTGCACCTCAGCCAGAGGCTGCACAGCTACACTGGGCAACTTTGGTAAGTCAGAGTCCTGATCCTGGCTAAAGCATTTCTGCTTATTTTTACGTGTAACTTTTGTGGAAAAAGTTGTGAATCACTTGGTGTTGGAGTTGTAATTGTTTGAAGGTAGAACAATATGAAATTATTTGTTTACTGACACCAATGTTAGTTAATGGTTGGAGACCATTATAAATTATGTGATTTTATAACTTAGTTGTGCTCAGTTTAAAATATTTTTTGTGTGTCTCAGTTCTGCATAATTAACCTGCTGGTCTGTAATAATGAGAGAGGGAAATGGGGGAGATTACAGATGTGGGTGTTTTTTTTTAAGGTGAACACTGAATTTTAATTTTCATTTTTGAAACTAACTGAACTGGGATAATTTGTTTTGCTTATTTACAGTATTGTGTGGAACCAGCAGTAATGGATGTGGAATGGAGTCAAGGAGTTATTGCAAAACAACTAAGTTTATTGACACTCAAGCAGAAATATGGAAAATTACACAAGCGACTAACTTAATATGATGTTAACAGCACTACGCATCTATAGCTCCCAAACGGTTAAACTTGGGAACAATTCTCAACAGAGTCTTTTAAAAAAAAATATCATACAAATAAAATTTCAATAAAACAAGAGCAATGTCACATTGCAATTAAAAGATTGCCAAGGCCACACAAAGTAAATGCTATGGTTTTAGGGAAGTGTTGAAAAGAAGCTGTTAAATGATGGTTTTTTTCCCCGTCAGATTGTCACAATGAACAATTTGTTAATTGGATGGTAAACAGAATGTTAAAATACAACTCACACAAAATGCTGGTGGAAAACAGCAGGCCAGGCAGCATCTATAAGGAGAAGCACCGTCGACCACTGATGTGATACTTAAAAATCATCACACTGAACCTGTCCCCGAGAAGCAGTTCCATTTAAGAAATGGCCTTATGTATATAGATACATGCTAAGTGATAAATAGCATTCATACAAAAATACTAGAATGAAACATATTAGAATCTCTTTTGGAGTGATATTTTCATAGAAAGTATCAACTCATTTATATATGAATATAAAAAATATGCTAATTATTTAAATTCCGAAGTCGTGACCAACTTTATTCCACAATGGATATGTAGTATTACAAACCACTTCCTGTAGTTGCACCATCATTAACCAACACTGGGACCCAGCTTTAACATGCGTACCTTGAAATCCATTGAACATGAAACTCATTCAGATGCTGTATTTGCTTTTTCAGCCAAGTTATCCTTGACATGGGGAAAGAATCTGGATGGTCTTCAGTTCACAGATCCAGGTTTAGGCCCTATCTTTATTCAGGAAGAGGCATTTCATCACTCTTGTGTCTGTCATTCACAGGCAGATCTCTGTAAAACTGTTCAATGCTTGGATCCAAGCCTTTCGATTTTTTTGCTTGTAGTTGTCTGATCTGGTCTTTTGTTATGGCGCTCTTTGGAAATCGCAGTCTGAAGGGAATTTCTAAAGGAGTCCTCTGTGCTGTGGTAGGTTGTGCTGGTCTGCATGGCCACTGCTGCACTGCCTATTATTGTCTGGACCACCGGGATTTCATTCATGGACTCTGCAGAATCTGAATGATACTCAGCTGGAGGTCCTGCAGCCCGCACGGAGTGGACAGTGCCCATTGATAAAGGAGTCAGATAATCCATCGCTGGGAAGGCTTGGGGAGAGAGCACTGAATTCTGAAAAGCAGCAGCAAGAGCTGGTGGTGGTTGAGAAGGTGGGACTGGTCCTTTAGTGGTGCTGATTGCAGCCTCGTGTTTAATTCTACCTGCAGACATTTTAAGTCTTCGTTTTTTTTTTCTTCAACTGTGAAATCTTCTTTATCCTGGCTTGATTACGATTAGAAGGAACTGTTGGCAAAATTTAATCCTCTATCCTGAAACCATCCTGATGATACTCTGATATTGATCATATTTGTTGAGGTGCTTTCAAAGTGAACGTGAGGATTACCGTTTTGATGAGATGCCATGTTTTCTGTATTCTGATTAGATTTCAATCGTAAAGCTTTTATATCATCATTTTGTGGTGAGACTTTCGACACTCGCCATTCACGGGCGGAAAAGTGCTTCAGGAGTGCTTAGTCGTTTCCACATGAGGTAGAAGTGGAAGAACAGAAGCTGACACAAAAGTATCAGTGCAGTCAGACTTAGTCCAGTAGTGACCACAGTGAGAACAAGAATAGTAGCTACGTTTGTACGAATGGAAAAATATGGCTGAAATACAAGCCAGGTATTTGCATCATTTACCGATCCAAATTTTAGGTTGCTTCGAAGCAGTTTTGGATTTATAAAGAATCCAACAAACACAGTGCATGAAATGGTGATGATTATCACACTATTAAGGAGAGCAGAGATAACACAGCCCAGGAAGTACTGGTAATTTCTGCTTCCGACACAATTTTTGAGCCACTTACAATGTTGATCAAAATTAAATACACACTTGTTGCATTTTTTACCCACGTCAACTTCACAAAGCAGGCAGTAATGATTCCAGGTAAAAGTTTTGTGTTTTGCAGTTGAATGCCGGGGGTGATTTTATCCCTTAGCCTGAATGCCATCATCAGCTGGGTCGATGGTGGCTGCAATCACGTGAAAAACTAAGTGCCAAGCAAAAGCAACACCAAACCAGCAGGTACCCAACTCAGTGGAAGAACAGGGATAAGTATACCAACTACAACGATAGGAAGTACAAGTAGGCTATCCAAATAATAACTGATAGGGATGTGGTGGCCAGCTCCAACCATTGACCTTTGGGCGCCTGGGGTTGTAGCGTCTTTGAGTATGACGATTTACCTCTGGTCCAGTTTAACTATCCTTACAGAAGCAATTCATCTTTTAACAATGTCCAGAGTCTTGCTGGAGTACAGTCTCAGAATGTCAGTTCAGAAAGTTTCAAGAAATTCATGGCGGAATTGAGAGACTTTTAGTTTCGAAGTGTAGTGAAGTGACGATCTTGAAGACAGAGATTCAAAATACAGCGAAGAAGTGAGTCTCGCAGAGATACGCTGAAATGGCCACTGAAACTTTCTGAAGGCGAATCGGCAAACATACAGTACCTCTTGGATGCTGATTTCACAAAGCTGCCACCGTACCTTTACAGTGGAAGCGAGTTCACAATGTGGTCTGTTTCGAAGAGTCTACAAAGATTCCACAAAAAGTGAGAATTCTACCATGTAACTGACATGAGAAGTCCCTTTTCTTGGACTGGTCACCACACACCCAAGACTTTACAGGGGGCACCAAAGTGGGTGCCAAAAATCCACGTTTGGATTACGAAATGTCAGTCACCTCCAAAATGCACAGCGTTATCGACTACCCACTCCCTTTTGGGCTCGATCGAAGCTTGCCCTCTTCACTCTCACTAATGACTCTGCTGTCCAAACACAATGACTCTCCACCAAAGTGGGTCTCTCCCAAAGTGTGTCTCTGGAGCAATCTACGCGACTGCTTTTATACTGTTGGGGTACATCATGGCGTGACACTACAAGAAACAAAGTCACAGATTTCCAGTACATCACGTACTGTTCCAAGAATTGATACTGAGCTACATAACACACAGATTCCCAGTCCATCATGTACCATCCCAGGTGTTGAAACTGGGGTTCATAACAACAGCTAAAGCTACCTTTGATGCCATCTCTAAGACTTACAGCTATCTGATCCCAGATCTTTGGAAAGAGACTATTTACCAAGGCTCCTTACCAGGTAACCAAAGTCATCTATAAAGACACTAGAGAGGTTCTGCTATGTGTGTAGAGTCATAAGTCTGTTTTAGTATTATTGACTTAAACTGAATTTAGTGGAACATGATTATAAAAGTAAAATGATTTGCAAATTTTAAAAAATTCAGTCATTTAACCTTTCAATGCCAGTACTAAATTGAACCGTGCAGAATAAAATACATTTTTAAATTAACTTCTAGGTAATACACTGTATTTGTATTTAGTGGTGGTATCTGTTTCGTTGGCCAGTATTGCCAGCTTTCAAATATGTTTTTCCTTCTTAGGAGCTCACTGATCACCTGGCCAAAACTCACACCCGTGTGTCTGTTCAGAGGTCCCAGTCTGCTGTTGCTCCAGCAACATAAGCATTTATGAAAGAATGAATTAAAATAAAATCATTTTCTCATGATCTTGTGTTAGTGTGTTCTGTTATGATGAGAAATAGATTATGAATAAAGTCATGTGGGAAGTTATAAATTACTTGTCAAATTATTTTTATATGGCATGGGTGTATAGGTAATATCAAATGTAGTTGCATTTTATATCAAATTTGATATAAAATACCCTTTGGCCCTGTTGGGTATCGATCAGGAGTTATGAAATGAGTCTCTGTCCTCCCTGTGGAATGCATGGGTTTTCTCTGGTTTCCTCCCACAGCCCAAAGACATGCCTTTGGACGGGGTAATTGGTCTGTGTAAATTGTCCCATGATTAGGTTAGGGTTATTTGGGTTTCTCGGGGTTCGTTGGGATGGTGTGGCTCCAAGGGCCTACTTTACACTATCACTAAAATAAAAAATACTAATTATGAATTAAAAATGATAACCAATCTTTAGGAAATAAGACTTATACACAATTTAACTTCCAACTGATACTTTGTGGCTTGTGAAATCAATTGAGTGTGGGATGTTCTCTGTCCCATTGAAAACACATGGCGAATAACAACAGATGACTGTTTCCAATCACAAAAAAATCTGCAGATGTTGGAAAGCCAAGTTGGCAATTGGTGAAACTGGGAGAAGGGGAAGAGTGAAGTTGATTGGTGAAGGAGATTAAAGGGCTGGAGAAGGGGGAAATCCATTGATAAATAGAAGGCCATGGAAGAAAGGGAAGTCGGGGGGTGGGGGCGGGGGGAGAGAACCAGAGGCAGATGATGAGATGAGAGAGGGGAATGGTGGTGGGGGGTGCAATCACCAGAAGCTTGAGAAATTGATGTTCATGCCTAGATGGAATGTGTTGCTCCTCCAACCTGAGTGTGGCCTCATCATAGCAATAGAGGAAGCCATGGGCTAACAGTCCATGTTCCGCCACTGATGCACCATCAATAACTCACTCTGAGATGTAAGAAGCGAGATATCGGCTTTTATTGACTGGAAGAATGAACAACACTATATCCTGGAGAATGAGGCCGGGCTCAGGCCTCAATCGCCTTTATACAGGGGTCTGTGGGAGGAGCCACAGGAGCAGTCAGCAGGGGTCTGTGGGAGGAGCCACAGGAGCAGGCCAGACAGGTATATGTAGTTCACCACAGCCACTTACTTCAATGGCCTTCTGAACTCCATCAGATTCCTCCTCCGGCCCTTTTATCTTCCACCAATTGACTTCCCAGCCCTTCATCCCTCCCCTTCTGGTTTCACCAATCACCTACTACCTTGTACTACTTGATCATCCCTCTCCTTACTCTCACTTGTCATCTTTCTCTCCTGTCCTAATGAAGGGTTTCAGCCCAAAATGCCTTTTCCATAAATGCTATCTGGCCTGCTGAATTCCTTCAGCATTATGTATGTGTTGCTAAGATGTATGTTTCCACTACTAGCACATTGTTTGTAAGAAGTGAAAGGGTTAAGGTTAGACTGTGCTAAGATCTAAGCTTACAAAACATATGCTGACACATTGCTAAATAAGGATATAAGATTCTTGCAAAACTGTATAGGTACAATCTGTACCTTGTGGTAATCATGAAGAACTAAAAGGGAGTCATTAAGCTAGGAGCTGAGAGCGGAGGTGGATGAAACAGATGGAGATAAGCTGTACTCTTGTGGCTAACTCCAAGGCCGATGAGTGTTTGAAAACTTGGCAGACATGGCTCTGCGGATGGCTAACTCCAAGGACAGAGGATATGAGAAAATGTGTATGTGACCCCCGAAATGTACAAGCCTGTGGGGAGGGGGAGAGTGGAGCTGACTATGAATAATTGTAGGAATGATACAGCAACTGAGGGACACGTGATAACCTACTTGAAACTGTATAAAAGGAAATGAAATGTAATGCTCTGGGCTCAATACTGCTGGAGCAGTTTTGGGTCCGACTCTGCAGACTCGTGAAAAATAAAGCTTTGCCGCTTTGCAGTTTGCTGAGACTCATGGTGTGAGTTATTTCTGACAGCTGGGGGTCTCGTCCGGGATCCCCACTCCGGTCGTGGAGGGCGAGAGGAAGGACATCGGAGAAGGTGCACCCTGCCGAGTTCGGCAGTCCCTGATTCCTTGCTCGTCGTCTGAAACGGCTTGAGCGAGTGAGATCCGGACAGCGCAAGGCGGCAAAGCAGGGAGGAAAGGAGACGGTTCTACGGCACACCGGGTAAGTGAGACTAGCTAACTGAGATCTAGGTGGGTGTGACCGGGTAAACTAGGTGTGACGACACCTAGAGTAAAAAGAACCGGGCCGGGAAGGGAATAATGGGAGGGGGAAGCTCAAAGGAAGAGGAGCCGGAGAGTTCGGGTTTGTTCCCGAAGGTACCTCCTGATAGCCCCCTCGGTAGAATGTTTGCAGGATGGGGATATGGACGAACAAAGGGAAAGCAGAAAAAGAGAATGGTAGAATATTGCAAATCATGGTCCAAACAGCCAATAAAAGGGTCCTCGGTATGGTGGCCACCATTTGGGTCAGATGAGGATTGGGTTAGACAGGCCTTAAACATATATGTAAACTCTAAGCCAAATGTAAAAGAAGAAGAAAGTGAATACGCCTCTTGCTGGGTTTCGGGGCCAGGAGACTCAGCCAGAAGTTACAAATTGGAAACAAAGAACAAGGAGAAACCTCCTTGGGAAGTATTGAATCATTTACCTCCGCCTTACGTGCCCCGGCCTGAACAACCGGAGGCGGCTCCCTCTGCCCCCCTCCAACCGGACGATCCGGCACGGGAGGCGGAGGCTGAAAAGGAAAAAGAACGGGAAGAATGGGCGGAAGAAGAAGAAAAACGAAAAGAGGAATACGATGAGTGGTTAGAAAAAGAAAGGAAGAAGTGGGAGGAAGGGAATCCACCACAATCAGGACCCCCCTTTATTATGACGCGCTCCCGGACACGACAACGGGTGAAAAAGGAAGAGGAGCCCAAGTTATGCCCCTTAAGGGAGGTCCCGATGAGTGGACCTGATGGGGGAACGGGGTATGTGAATGTTCCCCTGACCAGCACTGAGGTAAGAACCTTTAAAAAAGAAATGAAGAACCTCCTGGAAGATCCGATGGGACTGGCTGAACAGTTGGATCAGTTCCTCGGGCCTAATATATACACCTGGGATGAAATGTATTCCATCATGGGGACGTTATTCTCAACCCAAGAGAGACAAATGATAAGACAAGCGGCTATAGTTATGTGGGAGAAAGAAAAGACTACCGAAGGGGCACCTAAGTTTCCCCTCACGGAGCCAAACTGGAACAAACAGACTCCTGAAGGACGAGGAAACATGAGAGACATGAGGGAATTCCTGATAAAGGGAATAAGACAAGCGGTCCCCAAGGGTCATAATTTCAATAAGGCATTTGGAAGTCATCAAAACCCCGATGAGACCCCAACTGACTTCCTGGATAGAATTCGGAAAAATATGCAACAATATGCGGGGGTAGACCCGGAGACAGAGGTGGGACAACAGCTAATTAGGGTAGAATTTGTATCGAAAGCCTGGCCAGACATTCGGAAGAAACTAGAGAAGATAGAGGACTGGAATTCAAAACCCTTGAGTGAATTACTGCGAGAAGCGCAGAAGGTGTTTGTAAGAAGAGACGAGGAGAAACAGAAAAATACCGCTAGGATAATGGTTCAGACAGTACGGCAAGTAACCACAGAAAACAGGGAAAAGAGGGGAACGTGGTCAGACCGAGGCAATGGCCAAGAACCAGGAAGGAAAACGCGAAGGACTCTAAGATGCTTCCACTGTAACGAGGAAGGACATTTTAAACGGGAATGTCCTAAGTATCGGCGAGAGGTCAGGTCATATGCCATGATGGAGGACGAAGACTAGGGGGGTCGGGGGTTCCTACCCTTGGGGAGAAGAAACTATCGACAGGAACCCCTGGTAAATCTGAAATTAGGTCCCCAAGGGTCAGATACAACCTTTATGGTAGATTCGGGTGCTGAAAGATCCAGTGTAATCCAGATACCTCCCGGCGCCCGAACAGGAACAAGAGTAATGAAGGTATCCGGTATCGGAGGAAAAACGATACAAGTGTCCATTGTGGACAATGTGGAAGTCGGATATGAAGATAGGGCAACAAGGCAAGACCTTCTCCTGCTGCCCTCGGCAGGATTCAACCTATTAGGAAGGGACCTGCAAGTGCAACTGGGCATTGGAACAGTGCCGAACAATGGAGAAATAATAGTAAAATTATTCGCATTAAAAGAAGAGGACGACCAGAAAATAGAGCCCGAGGTGTGGTATAGAGAGGGAAATAGGGGAGGATTGAACATCAGCCCTCTACAGATCACCTTGCTACCGGACGGTCGCCCAGTAAGGAGGAAGCAGTATCCCATTGCGATGGAAGGAAGAAAAGGGCTGCAGCCGGTAATTGAAGGGCTGATCGCAGATGGACTGCTGGAAGAATGTATGTCGCCATATAATACCCCCAATCCTCCCGGTGCGAAAGCCGGACGGGACTTATCGGATGGTACAAGACCTGCGGGGTCTAAATGCAGTAGTCCAGACCCGATACCCGGTAGTACCCAACCCGTACACCCTGATGAGTAAAATCTCCCCTGACCATGAATGGTTCAGTGTAATAGATCTAAAAGATGCTTTCTGGAGTTGCCCGCTAGAAGAAAGCAGTCGGGACATGTTTGCGTTTGAATGGGAAAATCCTACAACAGGGCGGAAAAGACAACTCAGATGGACGGTCCTGCCGCAAGGATTCACTGAGTCACCTAACCTATTCGGGCAGGTCTTGGAGCAAGTACTAGCGGAATTCCAATGTGCTCCAGAGAACCAACTGCTACAGTATGTGGATGATTTATTACTATCCGGGCCAACACAGAAAGGGGTGCAGGAAGATACCATCAGATTACTGAACTTCCTAGGGAAAAAGGGGCTACGGGTCTCCAAGAAAAAGTTACAATTCGTGGAAAAGGAAGTAAGGTATCTGGGACACCGGGTCAGTAAGGGACAGCGAAGCATTACCCCAGAAAGGATAGCTGGAATAACAGGGATGTCGCTACCTCGTACCAAGAAGGAGATACGACAGTTCCTGGGGTTAGTGGGGTATTGTCGAATCTGGATTGAGAATTATACTCCCCTGGTGAAATTTCTGTATGATAAACTCGGGCAAGATGAGCAAACAGTAAAATGGACAAAGGAAGAGGAGCAAAAATTCAACTATATCAAGGGGCAATTGATCCGTGCTCCGGTGTTAGTCTTGCCAGCCCTGGAAAAACCATTCCAGCTGTACGTCAACAATGCCGAAGGAATGGCCCAAGGGGTACTCACCCAACTAAGAGGAGGAAAGCGGCAACCCGTGGCTTTCCTGTCAAAAATGTTAGACCCGGTATCGCGTGGATGGCCCACCTGTATCCAAGCAGTGGCAGCGACAGCGGTATTGGTAGAGGAAGCCCGGAAACTAACCTTTGGGGGGAAGATCACAGTACATTCTCCCCACTCGGTCAGCACCCTACTAGCCCAGAAGGCACATCGGTGGCTCACTGACTCCCGCATTCTAAAGTACGAAACTATACTGATGACCGGAGAAGACCTAAACTTCGCAAAGGATTCCAGTTGCAACCCAGCCCAGTTCCTCTATGGAGGACTAGAAGAAAAGGAGTCAGAACACGACTGTATTGAATTGCTGGACTTGCAAACAAAGAGCCGGGAGGACTTACAGGAAGTTCCCCTGGGAGAAGGACAGGAATTGTATATAGATGGATCCTCACGATGTATTGATGGAGTACGGCACAGCGGATATGCCATCATTGACGGAGAGACTGAAAGAATAGTGGAGTCCGGGAGATTACCGGGAAACTGGTCGGCCCAGTCATGCGAATTATACGCACTCCAGAGGGCTCTGAGGATATTGGAGAAGAGGATCGGAACAATATACACTGACTCTAAGTACGCCTATGGGATAGTACATACCTTTGGGAAGATATGGAAAGAAAGAGGACTGATAACGGCCAGAGGAAAGGGACTGGCACACGAGCAAATGATAAGTATGACATTGGAAGCCCTGGCCCTACCAACTGAGATTGCGGTAGTACATGTACCCGGACACCAAAAAGGATCAACACCTGAAGCAGTAGGGAACCGTCTAGCCGATGGGGAGGCCAAACGAGCAGCCGTTGAAGACCCGATCCAACTCCTGACCTTGATACCAGTGAAGGAAGGACTTACTAAACAACCTATGTTTACCCAAATAGAGATTGATAGCATGAACCAACTAGGAGCCCGAAAAGACACTGATGGTAAATGGACGGTCCCGGATGGGAGACAGGTACTAAATAAGGAAGTAACCCGCAACATCCTCCAACAGTTGCACCATCAAACCCACTGGGGAGTACAGGCCATGTGCGACACAATTCTGAGGGACTATGTATGCAAAGGAATATACACACTGGCCCAGCAAGAGATAACTGGATGTCCGACGTGCCAGCGGATAAACAAGAAAGTGATGCGATCCACTCCAAGAGGTGGCCAGCCACTGGCCATGAGACCGTTCCATAGAGTCCAGATCGACTTTACCGAACTACCCTCAGTGCAGAGATGGAAGTACCTGTTAGTAATAGTGGATCATTTTACCCACTGGGTGGAAGCATACCCGACCACAAAGGCCGATGCGCCTACAGTAGCCCGAATACTACTAGAAAACATAATCCCCAGATATGGGATCATGGGGTCCATAGACTCGGACAGAGGGACACACTTTGCCTCCAAGACGCACCAGTTGATTTGTGATGCATTGAGTATCCAATGGAAATACCATACCCCGTGGCATCCCCAGAGTTCGGGACGGGTGGAAAGGATGAACAGTACCTTAAAGGCGCAATTGACCAAATTAATGCTAGAAACCAAGTTACCCTGGACTAAGTGTCTCCCCATCGCCCTGTTAAGAATCCGAACAGCACCCAGGAAGGATATAGGAATCTCCCCCTATGAAATGCTGTTTGGACTCCCGTATTGGAATAAGGTAGAAGGGTACCCCACGCTACAAGGGGGTGATATTTTTATAAGGAACTATTTACTGGCACTATCTCGTTCCTTTGCAGAACTGCGGAAGAAGGGTCTCTTGGCCCAGACTCCGCCGCTCGACTTTGCTTTACATCAGATCGTGCCTGGAGATTGGGTTCTGGTACGGACCTGGAAGCCGGAGAAGTTACAACCACAGTGGGAAGGCCCTTTCCAGGTCCTGTTAACCACCGAGGCGGCCGTACGAACAAAAGAGAAAGGGTGGACCCACGCATCCAGAATAAAGGGACCAGTTAAGCCTGAGGGACACACGGAGTGGACCTGTGTTCCCAGTGAAGAACCGTTGGTGGTGAAACTGAAAAGGCAACAAAAATGAACTCAATGTGGACTGTTACATTATTGACTGTAATATATTTAATTCTGTATGTGGGAAAAATAGAAGGGAAATGTGACAAGTGTAGGAACCGAGTTTTGGAGAAAGGAAAAGAACGACCCGGGGCCCTTGTGTCACATTCACATGTAAATGACCAATGTTATGGAAAAGAAAAAGAGGAATGTGAAGAGGGAGGAATAAAATATACCCTGAGAAAGAACAGGGGATACCCCGGTGGATCAGTGAGAGAAGAAAAAGGAGAAGGGAGAAGTTGGAGTGTACGAGAAAGTACATGCCCTGAGACAGAATGGATATGTGAAAGGAAAGAAAAAGGAAGGGCAGAGTTTGGTGGAGTCAGAGAAGAATGGGGAACCTATGGAAAAACAAGACCGGAAATGAAGGAAAACCTGTTTATAGACTTAGCAACTCGAATAGCTACAAGTTTAAATGTAAGTGACTGTTGGGTTTGTGGGGGACCCCACATGAGCGAGCAATGGCCATGGATAGGTGAGAGTTTGAGTGTGTGGGAGCTATTGGCTCATGATTGGGATAAGAAAAGGACTGGGAGGACGCAAGAATGGAAGTTAACAAACTATCCGGAAGGACAAGTATGTGTAGAAAGAAAAGGGAAGGTGAAAGTAGGAGAAAGCCCATGTCAGAGTATAAAGTTGGCTAAAACAAAAAAATAATGCCACTTGGTGGCCCGAGGAGCCGACTTGGTACATAACTAAAGGGGCAAAGGACAATTGTACGGCTATGGGAAACAATTCGGGAATCTGGAATTGCAGTGGGCATAACCCGTACGAAGGAATTCCCAGTGTTTGGAAAGCCTGGCGGAAAGCAAGGAAAGGAGGATTTGTCCCAGAAGGTCTGTTCTGGATTTGTGGGAATCAGGCATACACCAAATTGCCGAAAGGATGGGGAGGAGTTTGTTTCTTAGGCCTTATAAGGCCAGAGTTCTTCCTCCTACCCCAGGATGAAGATAGGGAATTGGGAATCAAGTTATTTGACTCACTGAGAAGGGAGAAGCGGGAGATAAAGGTGGGAGAATGGGGCGACGAGTGGCCTCCAGCACGCATCATTGAATATTACGGACCAGCAACTTGGGCCCAGGATGGGTCATGGGGTTACCGAACCCCGGTATATATGTTAAATCGAATAATACGCCTACAAGCTGTAGTAGGGGTGATCACCAACCAAACCGCATTGGCTCTGGAATTGCTGGCTGAGCAGCAAAGCCAGATGAGAACAGCCATATACCAAAATCGATTAGCATTGGATTACCTATTGGCCTCCGAGGGAGGGGTCTGTGGAAAGTTCAATCTGACAAACTGTTGCCTAAAGATAAATGATAATGGAAAGGCAGTGTTGAAAATATCCGACAAAATTCGGAAGTTGGCCCATGTGCCAGTACAAACTTGGAGATCCTTAGGGAACCTGAGTTGGCTGGATAGTCTGCTGGGAGGAAGCTGGTGGCGAATAGCCCTGTTAATATTTGGCGGAATACTCATAATGATAATCATATTACCATGCTTAATACCCTGCTTGAGAGCATTAATAACGCGAGTAGTAGTACAGGTAATGCAGCCAGGGAACCCAGCTGACCCGGCTAAAATGCTGTTGCAACGAGGCAGAGAACTGGAAGAGTGGAATCCCTGGACAAATCCTTAGCACACTCTAAAAAGAAAAAGGGTGGAATTGTAAGAAGTGAAAGGGTTAAGGTTAGACTGTGCTAAGATCTAAGCTTACAAAACATATGCTGACACATTGCTAAATAAGGATATAAGATTCTTGCAAAACTGTATAGGTACAATCTGTACCTTGTGGTAATCATGAAGAACTAAAAGGGAGTCATTAAGCTAGGAGCTGAGAGCGGAGGTGGATGAAACAGATGGAGATAAGCTGTACTCTTGTGGCTAACTCCAAGGCCGATGAGTGTTTGAAAACTTGGCAGACATGGCTCTGCGGATGGCTAACTCCAAGGACAGAGGATATGAGAAAATGTGTATGTGACCCCCGAAATGTACAAGCCTGTGGGGAGGGGGAGAGTGGAGCTGACTATGAATAATTGTAGGAATGATACAGCAACTGAGGGACACGTGATAACCTACTTGAAACTGTATAAAAGGAAATGAAATGTAATGCTCTGGGCTCAATACTGCTGGAGCAGTTTTGGGTCCGACTCTGCAGACTCGTGAAAAATAAAGCTTTGCCGCTTTGCAGTTTGCTGAGACTCATGGTGTGAGTTATTTCTGACATTGTTAAAGCTGTTTGTTACCCAAGGCATAGTTAAATTTGTTATCCAAGTATGTATATGTCACTGTATACTAGTGTGAGTTTCATTTTCGTGCAGGCATTCACAGTAGAACAGATACAATAGAATCAATGTGAAACTACACAAATCCTCTTAAGTTACTTAACCTAGCTGTATATTCATGGACCTCCTGCAACACTAACAAAAGGGTGTATTTTGGGTGTTTGTCCTTTGAAGGGGTTCTGCCAGATGAGATGTACTACCATTGTAAATATGTATTTATGTAAATTTGTTTGAGTACATTTGAAATATTTAGGTGATTGTAACAATTCAAACTAGTTAATTGAAGTGTAAAACATTGAGGCAGGGGTTTTCTTGGATTCTTCTGATGTTTTGCTCTTCTTGAGGTTTCAGATTCAGTTTATTGTCATTTAGAAACCACAAATGCAATGCAGTTAAAAAATGAGACAACGTTCCTCTAGAATGATGTCACAAAAGCATATGACAAAACAGACTACACCAGAAATCCACATAATGTTTGGCAATCCCCAATCCAGAGTCCAGAGAGGCTGCTGCATATTAATATCGCGCTACTGTCTTAGCGCGTTCCCCGGAAAGGTGCTCCAAATCCACCAAACAAGACCACAAACTAAAGCTACAAGACCTGCACAAAACCACATAGTTACAACATATAGTTACAACAGTGCAAACAATAGCATAATTGATTAAAAAAAAAGACCATGGGCACAGTAAAAATAGTCCAAAGATGTTAAAGGACTATAAGTTGAAAAGAAATCACCACACAGTTTCCACAAGTCCCCAGGGTCCTGACAGACTCGCCATTCCACGCTGGCGGCAGAAGGGAATACTCCCGCTATGGAATTCCACGGCGCTGCCCGACTCAGCCTCGCAGACACAGCACACACCGAAAGCGACCTGACCGCAGCGGTTTCTGAGTCCATCGAACCTCCGACTAACCCCTCTGGCACAGCTTCTCCGAACACCATCCTCTGCTGAGCGTATTAAGACGGACCCGCCAACAGCCATCGGCAATGCGACCCCGAGGACTGGGGGCCTGTTCTTCCCAGCAGAGTCCCGCACCTCACAGCAGCAACGAAGGTCTTCCTAGAGATTTCCCGATGTTCCTCCGTGCTCCCACGTCCGTTTTCAATCGATTATGATTGCGCACGGCACCCCACTTCACAAATAACAGATAATCAGCTCCGGAGTGGCCACTGCAAGCTGCGTCGCACCGCCATCTTGGAAATGGAAGGTTTGCTGCATGATATAAAGACTTTCATTTCCCAGTTACAGCTTCTTTGTGGCTCAGTTGTAGTCAGTCACAACAACCTGTCTGCAGAATAATTATGAACATACTATATATATATGTATGGCGGGTACATTGTGACAAGAAATTAACATACTGTAAAGTGCAGTGGCATTGGGGTCTATTCATTCTTGTATTATGTTTCTTTACTCCTTTTTGGGCAGCACTATTACAGCTCAGCGTTCAACCCTGGCATCCTCTGTAAGGAGTTTGTGTGTCTACCATGTGGAATGTATGGGTTTATCCCAGGTGCTCCAGTTTCCTCCCACAGTCCAAAGACATACCGTGTAGGTTAATTGGTCATTGTAAATTGTCCTGTAAATAGACTAGGGTAAATTGGGTGGCATGGCTTTAAGGACCTGCTAAATAAACTATTTCCAGTCCTCAAGTCTGTTCTCCCTTTCCTGAGTCTAACTATTGGCTACCCCTCAAACCCTGTCTTTGTTTGCTCCAGAAAATGCCTATTATCTACATTGCTCCACGGTTTTTGTGCTCTGAATTTTCATGTGATTATATTCACTTTAGTTGAATGGCAGTTATTAAATTTGCAAATTAGTAAACCAAGGAATTATTATTTTATGGACTGTATTTTGTAATGGATCAATGACTAGGTGACCTGAATCAGCATCCTTATGATCCATACAAGTTCCTTGGTTTATGTATGTTCATCTTTATTGTGCAATGTAGAATTCAATGTATTCTATTGATCTGCAAACCTGCTGAAGCTCCATTTAATTATTTATTGACATACAATGTGGAACAGGCCCTTCGAGCCAGACCGCCCACTAAATCCTCCCCTCCCCCCTGCTTAATCATAGCCTAATCACAGGACAGTTTAGATCGATAGACAGACGAGTTAGTCACTGAGATAGAAGCAGACCAAAGATCAAAATTAGTAACGTGATTGAAGTTTGTTTTAATGCAAAGACATCAACTTTAGTGAAGTTACTATTCACTCTATAGAATGCACTGTCTTTGAGCACAGGTGTGTTATGTTTTGTAATTCCAAAATATAAAACTAATTGAAAGAAAAACATGAGCCAGGGATAACTCGTCTACATTTAGTTTTTACTTTAGTGAGGTGCGCTGTTATGTGGTGATGTAATGACATGTGCATGACATTTTACATGTAACCTGTAATGAATTATGCAAGACAACAAAATGGTTAATCAAATATATTTACAAAATTACTCAAATTTTACTTAAGTATTAAATGCACAACAAGAAGTATGATCTCTAGATATCCCTGACAGAAGTTGGAACATACTTCGGGAATCCTTTATAGTACTGACAAGCTCACCAGATTAATTTCTTCCAAATATATCAGGCAACCCCACAGAAGGCCAATAAAAAGGCAACAGGAACATACTTAATGTTTTGGAATACCATGAAAATGTAAAAGCTCTGTATCAGCTTTGGAAAAGGCAAAAATATCACCAATGGATGACGGAGAGTTGGGAAGAATTCATCGATTAATTGAATATAAAGGTTTGGCAGTTCGAGCTATCATCTGGTATCAACAATTTAAATGGTTAAGGGGAAACCCCAAAAGCAAAACACTACAGATGCTGGAAATGCAACAGGTTGTCTGAAGATGATCCAAGCTTTAGCTTGGTAACTGCTGATCTTCTGCAATTTCAAAACTTCTAACGTTTCCAGTTCATATGAGGAAGGGTAGAGAGAACAGAAGTTCAGTGAAGGAGTGAAGACCAGGAATGTGAATGCCACAAGTAGCAGCACTGCTGGCTGAAAGGGTTTGATGAAAGTTACTTAGAAAATCTTCATATGCAGAAGATGTAAATATGAGACTCAGCAGGCCAGGCAACATTTGTGGGAGAGCACAATTCACATTTCAGATCAAGACCCTTCAGAACTGGAGAAAAAATGAGAAGTTAAAAAGTGGTGAGAAACAAGATGATAGGGGAAACTGGGATGGGGAGGGGTGAAGTAAACAGCTGGGAAGTTGATCAATGAAAGAGATACAGGGTTGGAGAAGGGGGAATCGAAGGACAGAAGGCCATGAAAGAAAGGGGAGGAGCACCAGAGGGAAGCAATTGGGCAGGCAAGGAGATAAAGGAAAAAGGGGATGGGCAGTGGTAAGGAGGAGGGCAGGGCATTTCCAGAAGCTGAAATCAATGCTCATGCCATCAGGTTGGAAGCTACCCAGACAGAATACAAGGAGTTGCTCCTACTACTGGAGTGTGTCCTTATCAGTACAATGGAGGAGGCCATGGATGGACATATTGAAATGGGAAGCTGAAGTAAAATGGGTGGGCCACTTGGAGATCCCACTTTTTCTGGTGGATGGAGCATTGGTGCTTGGCAAAGTAGTCTCCCAATCTGCATTGCCTCTCACTGATGTACCAGCCACACAGCTAGCACCAGACACAGTACATAAACCGAACTCTCACAGGTCAGCTTACCAGGACCCATTTGGAGTACTGAATAGTAGGGAGGGAGGTTTTGTAGCTCTTGTTCTTGCCAGGAGCAGAGGGACGAATGGACCAGTGAGTTGTGGAAATCAGAAAGTGTAGGGGTGGGAGAGGGAAAGATGGTGGAATCCCATTGGAGATGGCAGTTGTGGACATTTATCTGCTGGACGTAGAGGATGGCGGGGTGGTAGGGGAGGACAAGAACCCTATCCCTTGTAGGGTGGTGGGAGGATGGGGAGAGAGTAGATGTGCGTGAAATGGGAGAGACATGGTTGAGAGCAGTTTTGATAGTGGAGGAAGGGAAGACCCTTTCTTTGAAGGACATCTCATTTTGGAATGAAAAGCCTCATCCTGAGAGCAGTTGTGGGGGAAGAGGAATTGAGAGAAGCAGACAGTGTTTTTAAACAACTGAAAGGTGGGAGGAGGTATAGTCCAGGTAGCTGTGAGTCCATGGGTTTACAATAGACATCAATAGATAAGCTGTCTCCAGATAGTCAGATTGAGAAAGGGGAGAGGGGTGTTAGAAATGGACCAGGTAAATTTGAGAACAGGGTGGAAATTGGAGGCTAAGTGGATGAAGTCAATGAGTTCCACATAGATGTTGAAAGTAGCACCAACGCAGTCATCGATGTAGCAAAGGAAAATTGTGGGACAGCCCTGCTGCCAATGAACAGGCAGGATGGTCACCAATCAACTTCCCAGCTTTTTACTTCACCGCCTCCAATCCTTTAACAACTCCTCAGCTTTGTCCTCCAGTCCTACTAAAGGGCCTCAGCCCAAAATGTCAACAGTACTCTTCCATAGATGCTGCCTGACCTGCTGAGTTGCTCCAGATTTGTGTCTGTTGCTTGGATTTTCAGCATCTACAGATTTTCTTGTCTATTGTGAATGAATTACTTCTGAACAGCATGTAGATGCCAACTACATGTTTAAACCAGGTTTCATGTACTATAATGATGAGCTCTAAAATACTCTAGTGTTCCAGCACTACTTCTGAACATCTATATCCCTACATTTTTGCTTGAGAGTTGATACTTAAGATATTGCTGATAAAACGTGGCTTGGCAAGTTTAGACTGCTTGGAAAGGGATCCAACAGGCACTTCAGAGGTTGAAGTCCATTTATTCCATCACCCCAGCTCTACAAGATCTAATAACAGATTTAGGCACTTGGCTTTCAACTGTCAAGAACCAAGGTTTTATTTCATTCTCAAGCTATAGCAAAATCATTGTGATTGTCAAGCATTCCATTGCATTAGTACAAAGCAAAAAAAAACCTTTAAGTGCCTAATATTTGAAATTAAGCACAAAATGATCAGAAACATTATGGTCAAGCAACACTCAATTTAGATCTGAAACACCTTTCCTCAGACTATGAACAGTTCTTTATATATTAAAGTTTTTCAGAACAGAGGGACAAATGGATCATCAAGACAAAGTGTAATCGTTCCTTTCCACATTAGTCAGAAAATCAGCAGCAATGAAAGTGTTAATTCAAGGTTGTTTTCCAATGTGGTCAAAAGATAGAGCTCAATTGAAAGAATAATGGCTAAAACATCAAGCTATTCAACATTTCCACTATTGTTTTATTTCACTTCTAACAGCTAACATATTTCATCTAATCTCAGTACGAGTCTCTAATTTAGTTTTAAGAGCATTATACATTTCAGGAATGGTAAATATATTGTTTCAATATCCACTCAGGTGTGGAACCCAGTGCAGTCTTCTGCTGCTGTAATCCATCCACTTCAAGATTCATGTTGCATGTTCAGAGATACCCTTCTGCACATCACTGTGGGAACAGCTATTTGAGTTACTGTTGCCTTTCCATCTGCTTGAACTAGTCTGGCCAATCTCCAGACCTCATGAACAAGGCATTTTCACCCACAGAACTGCCGCTCAAAGGAGGTTTTCTGTTTTTCGCACCATTCTTTATAAACTTTAGAGACTGTTGTGCGTGAAAAGCCCAGGAGATCAGCAGTTTTTGAGATGCTCAGACCGCTCAGCCTGGCACCAATAATCATTCCACGTTCAAAGTCACTTAGATCACATTTCTTCTCCATGCTGCCGTTTGGTCAGAACTGTACCTCTTGACCATTAGAAGATGTACCTAACAAATTAGCCACTGAGTGTGGTGATGCTCCTGTGCAAACAATGAGCACACGTCAATCCACTAAACTTCAGACCTGTAACAAGAATGAAAAAAATAAGTTAAGTACTTCTCTTCAAATTACAATTTAACAATTAATCAGACCTTGTGTACAATGGAATCCAGAGTTCAGATGACCTGTATAACTTTGCACCTTATTTACCTGCACTGCACTTTGTAATCACAACACTAATCAGCACCGTTATTGCTTTTCCTTTGTACTAATTTAGTGTAATTATGCCATGGACTTACCTGTATAGATCGCATCCAACAGCAAATGTGACAATAAACCAATTTAAACTACTGAACAAGAAGTGTAATACAAGTGCTCAACAGCTCAAGGAAAATCAGAACAAAGGTAACATGACTCTGGGAAGAGAAAATAAAGTTACAGAGGGTGGAAGGACAAAGGACACTTGTTTCTAATAGTGCAAGGCTCAGGTCTTTGAAATTCCAAGAGACCACCCAGTCAAATTAATGGGTGCAGTTGGAAAGAGCACAGAAGCTATGAATAAGGGCAGCAAGAACAAAGCACAAGCTGCAAAATTGTGAATTTTTTTCAAGTGTGGAATTAACAATTGCACTTTAAAGGTGAGCAGATAATCTAACCTGGTGTGGGACAGTGCAATAAGGTCAACACTAGTGGCAGTAATACAGGTGGAGTGAAGAGCCACACCTCTGGTACAGAGAACACAGCTTGCATTAACATACTGGGTAAACCTACAGGGCATGGAGAAAACGAAGCAAGCAGATAAATTAGCAAAGGAGAATTGAAAATCATTAAAAGTGAAATAAAAAAGTGTTGATAAAACAAAGGAATTAAGAGAGAACAGGAAGACATATTTATAATATCCAGAAAGAAGTGGGATGGTTGAGAAATATGGGAGAGGGTTAATATTGAGTTTGAGGTTTGGGTGCATAAAAAAAACACAAGAAAGTCTGTATTTGCTGGAAATCCAAAGCAACACACAAAATACTGGAAGAACTCCGGTCAGGCAGCATCTATGGAAATGAATAGTCAAATGTCGATTATCTGTTCATTTCCATGGATGCTGCCTGACCTGCTGAGTTCCTCCAGTATTTTGTGTTGGGTTAATTAGTATGTTGTTTCCAATAAACATCAATGACAAGTGCAGGTACTGTAATCAACAGTTGAGTATGTACTGATAGTTTGCAATATAATCACGAGGATGCTTGATTTTAAAGTTACTATAGAATAGAACACTAACAGTATTTTGCAGAAAGGATCTCAAGATTATAGTACAGTTTTTAAAGAATACAGGTTTTTTAAAATATAGAATTTGATTCAAATAAACATATAGGATTCAGATATCCTGACCCACACTCCAGTTCAGACTAAGATTGTATGACTTAAAGCCAGTTGTTAACTGTCAAAGCCAGGAACCAAGTGGCTGTATGCAAAAGAACAGTACTGTGGGGCATGAATAGGGCTGGATGTCCAAGAGAAAATTAGGCCCACAACCAGGATAGTGTTCAGAAATTCAGATGGAGTGAAGGATATTTGATCAGCAATAGATCAAAAGGACTTTTTCTGTGCTGCCAATTATGCAAAACATTTTTGTCAATTCTGATAGAAGTTGTTAATCCAATATATTAAGCAATTTCCCTATCAACACATTACTTGGGTTTTAACATTTTGATTTTTCAACATCCGTTCCTTGATGTCCATTTATTGGTATGCGGGTTTTATCAGCCACAAATAAGAACAGTGGGCAATAAGCTTAGCATACCAGTTAATTTTGGCACACTTATCTTACCAACAACAATAGATAATGCTGTTGTTAACTTTCAGAGTATGCCACACTCGAACTGGCAAGCCACCCGACTATAAACAATGACTGCAGCAATAACCCTCATCATCAGGGATGTGCCCTCTTCTCTCTACCATTGGGGAGATGCCCACACTCAACAATTATAAACAGTCCCCCCCCCCCACCACCACCACCACACTATCAGATTTCCAAAGTTCATGGCCACTACTTCGTTTTGTGCTGCACTATTGATAACAATACTCCGTACCTTTAAACAACGCCTTTGCCGTAAAATGAACCCTTCACGACATAGGAGATAGCTAACAAACAGAATAGATTTCTTTAATTAAAGCTCAACAGGTGCAAACACTTACATTGTGGCCTTAAAAACGATTTAGTAAAAAAAAATTCTCCCCCACGATCAAATTTTGAACCGTTGGTGATGATCATTCAGCATTATCTATTTTGTAGTTTAACGTGTTTAATGTTTTTTGCGCAGCACCTGATACTGCAAACAAGCGTTTTCGATAACAGAGTGCATTGCTAAATAACCACTACAATGTGTAGCTTTATACTGTGAATTATCAGACACTCACCTTCCTCACTCTGGGACACAAAAGGCCGCAGTACCGCTGCGCTACCGATTTATACCGCCTCAATGTCGTCTCTTCCCCCGCCCCCGACACTGAATAACCCACAAATACCAGCTTGTTTAAGGCCGATCAATTGCTTCATGCTCGGTCCGGGCCTTCACGTCCCATCTGGGCCGGTTAATCTCGGTTTGTTAATCTCGCGAGATCGCGTAAATTTCCATAGGCAGTTCGGTTTGACTGTGGAATTGAACTGTTAGTTTAAGAATATATAGACCAGCATTTTAGAAACGAACTTGTAATATTTACGGATGGATCAAAAGGCCCTAGTTCTGGCCACACAGGTATTGCAGTCTACGTTCTTCATTGCAGAACTAGTATCAGGAAAAGAACATCAAACCATTTTATCAGTGTATACAACAGAATTAATGTCAATATTGAGTGCATTATCTTGGATAGAAGAAAATAATGTCAAAAAGGCTGTAATCTGTTCAGACAGTTTGTCTGCATCAACCTCTATCAAATCAAGAAAATCGGAAAGTAGACAGGATATTTTACTGGAGATTCTATGCAAGTTATATACACTGACCATAAATGGGGTAGAAGTATGCTTCCTTTGGGTTCCTGCTCATTGTGGTGTGGAGGGTAATGAAAAAGTGGATATCATAGCTAAACAATCACTCAAATTGTCTATAACAGAGGTCCAGATCCCTCTAATCAAAGCGTAGGTCAAAAGCATTATAAAAAGACATATTGAGGGGACATGGCAGAAGCACTAGGATGAGAGTGAAACAGGGAGACAACTGTACGAAATACAAAGGCAAATCAGATACCAAAGAGTATCAGGCGGGCATAGAAAGATAGAAGTGATCATGAGTAGTTTAAGAATTGGTTACACATCACACAAAATAGGGTAACATCCAACTGGGTTGTGTGAATATTGTAATCAACCAGAAGCAGTTGAACATGTATTGATAAAATGTAAGCGGTACCAAAGAGAAAGAGTGAAGATGATAAGATAAACAAAAAAAAAAACTGCTGTGGGTATAGAAGACATTTTAAGTGGGATTTCAAGAGAAATACATACCTATATCATGAAGTATCTGAAAGACACTGGTTTATTATTTAGAATTTAGGGAATGCAATCCTTTTCATTCCTCCTGTTTAGCAAATGGTCCACACTCCAGTCTAGTAGGTGGCGGTAATGCACCTTAAAGCTGGTTTGCCAACCACCATAAAACAACACAAGAAGAAGAAGTTTGGCCGCTGTGGAAAATTATCACGTAAGTAGGTTGTTGGGGGACAATTGACCTTTTGGCCAAGATCAAAAGTGTAGTATCTGTTCGGGAACTCACGGCGATCGGAAGGTGGAGGGGAAGATTTCATGCTGATGCAGGGGTCGATCCTAATGCTGAGTGGTTCCCAGTCTAACACCCCCGTCCAGCGAAGACAGCGGTGAAGAGGATGGCAGCAGAGATCAGCACATCGGTTCGAGGTCTGGGATTCGGAAACACTGCCAGGCTGACAGTGTGGGACCACAACAAGGGCATCGGCTTCACCAGAGAGAAGGTCTTAATAGGGTGCTGCAGATTTTCGGCCGAGGACATAGACTGAGTGCAGGACTTCACCGGCTTCTTGGATGTCACCTTCCGGCATGCCGCAGGGTGGCAGGAGTTATACCGGCATTTTCGGGAGAAGGGGAGCAAAGCGCCGTTGTTGCTGCTGAGAGCACAGTCCCTCTTTGCCGCCATTACCCAGCGGGAACGGTTCAGACGTTTAATCCATACGTGCCAGTGGTGGACGTCCTTACATTCCTCGCTCGGTATGTGGAGAGCGTAGGAAGTAGTCTGGACGTGATGGACAGCCTGAGGATCTGGACCAGCAAGTGGCAGGTCAAGGTGAAGCTGAGGGTGAACTCTCACAGCTGCGTCATCCACCCCCCTTGGTCTTCATGGGGGGAACTGAGGCTTCATGGTGTATGCCAGGCAACCCAGGGTGTGCTGCAACGGGGCACATCGCAGCCCAGTGCAGGGTTGTGATGTGCAAGAACTGTAAAACAGAGGGTCACCTTACTAAGGACTGTACACAGGCCAAGTCCTTCAATCTCTCCAGACAGGCTGGCCACCTGTACAGGGCCTGTCCGGGACGTGCTGGCACCTACGCACAGGCGACCAGGGGAGGTGCTGGCACTGAAAGGGCCCCGGCAGGTTTGGATGTACCCGCCACCCCTGCAGAGGTGGCACCTGACACAATGGAAGACACCACCAGGGAAGAAGGCGCAGCCACCCCGAGAGCCCCCACCCCCTCGCAGACCCTCCAGAACCCACCACAGGACAAGGAGGAGGGGTAAGAAGGCTGGAGCATCGTGGGCAAATGCAAAAAGCACCCAAAGGCTCTGGCCAAACGACAGGGGGGGGCAACAGGAGAACCCAAAGAAAAGGGCAGGGGACCACAGAGCCTCCGGTAACAGAGAAAGTCTGCTGGCCATCCCCCCCAAGTACAAGTACAGGAGGCGAAGAGCAGCAGAGACCCCCAGCTCCAGGAATCCAGGAGCAGAGCCACGTCTGGTGCCCCGCAACCAGAAGGGGAAGCAGCCCCAGGAGACAACAAGCTCCCAGGCTCAGAACCAGAACTGCCACATCTGGGGGAGGATTACCCACAGTACCTGAGCCCACAGAAGGTTAAAGACTTCACAAGGGTGGTGGGCATGAAGACTCAGGACTGCAAAGGTAAGGATGGCGAGCAGCCGAAATAAAGAACTTTAAATGATGGTGGACCTTGAACTGGCATGCTTGACTGTGCGCAGTTTGAAGAGTACTGGGCGATGCGTCAGCACGCTCCAGTACCGGGACACTGTAAAGGCCAACATGACCTTCCTTCAGGAGTGCGGACTGCCACACCTCCGCAACTACCAGAGGTGGTCACGTTGGTGGACCCGGGGTTTGTCGTTGTGGTCGGGGGGCAACGATTGTCGCGCTTCTGACCTGGGGGTTCTGCTGCGGGGAGGCAACTTCTCAGTCACCCAATTCAAAGAGGTGGTTGCGGGGCGCCTCCTGGTAGCAGACGTCAAATATTGGGGCACTCCGCTCTGGCTGATCAACGTGTACGCCTCCCCCGTGCGGAGCAAGCGGCTGGCCGTCCTCGAGCAACTCCCACCACTGCTGGTGACGTTCCATCCGGAAACTTCAACTGCACCATTGATGCGGCTGGACGATCTGACGGCAGGCTGGACAGTACCTCCAGACTCCTGATGGAAATGGTTAAGACAGGAAAGCTACACATCGCCTTTGGCACCCACACAGGTGGAGTGCAGCCGCAAGCCACCTGGACATGACCGGACGGCTGGGCCCGCTCCCAGATCGACTTCCTCACGGTCAGATCCACCGACGTCATGCCGGTGTTCTTCACTGACCACTGCTTTCTGTGAGCCACCTGTCACTTATGGAAGGACCGGAAGGCAGGCAGGGGGACGTGGAAGCTGAACGTCAAGCTGCTGACCCCAGAGAACATCGAGGAACTAGAGAAGGAATACACAGGTTGGAGAACCTTGAAATCCTTCTTTGATTCCCTGGTTCTCTGGTGGGAAGCCACCAAAGAGAACATCAAGAGGTTCTTCATCCGCAAGGGCATCCAGAGAGCAAGGCAGGGGCAGAGGGAACTGCGTAAACTCCAAACAGAGTTGCAGCAACTCCTCCTTCTGCAGTCGGGGGTGGATGTCAGGGAGGAACTGCGGGAGGTGAAGGGCTGGCAAGCCTAGCACTTCACTGCCGAATCCTCCAAGATCATCTTCCGATCAAGGGTCCAAACATTGCTCATGCTTCTTCTTCCAGAAGGTGCACGGGGGAGCTCTGAGATCCACAACCTTAAGGAAGAGGACGGCTCAGTCGCGTCCTCGCAGACAGACATACTGAGGATCTGCAGGTCCTTCTATGCCGGTCTGTACGGAGAAAAGGCCACAGGCTCCACAGCCTCCCGCAGCTTCCTGTCGTCTATCACGCAGGTCTTAGACGACGGCAAGCGGGAGAGTCTGGAGCAGCCACTGACCCTGGACGAGCTGACTGGCTCCGTCCGTTCCTTTGAGTCGGGTAGGACTCCCGGAAGCGACGGCTTACCGGTCGAGTTGTATTCGGCTCTGTGGAACCGGATGGGCCCCGACCTGCTGGAAGTGTACAACGCTACGCTCCTGGCAGGCAGCATGTCAGAATCCATGCGGAAGGGCACCATCACCCTCATCTACAAGCAGAAGGGGGAAAGGGAGGACTTCAGGAATTGGAGACCCATATCACTCCTGAATGTGGACTACAATATCCTGTCCAAGGCTATCGCCAACCGGGTTAAGTCTTCTCTGGGACAAGTGATCCACCTGGACCAAACCTGTGCTGTACTGGGCAGGAAGATCTTGGACAGCCTTGCGCTGCTGAGGGACGCCATCGCCTACGTGCAGGACAGGGGGGTGTACGCCTGCCTGGTCAGCTTGGACCAGGAGAATGCCTTCGACAGGATATTGCACACGTACATGGCGGATGTACTCTCCAAAATGGGATTTGGGGAGGGAATCAGGAATTGGATCAAACTGTTCTACACAGACATCTGCAGCATAGTCCAGGTCAACGGGTGGGAAACAGAGAGCTTCCCCATCAGGTCTGCAGTCAGGCAGGGCTGCCCTCTCTCCAGTCTTGTTTGTGTGCTGCATAGAACCCTTTGCCAAAGCCATCAGCAGGGATGAGGGTATAAGAGGGGTGACGCTGCCCGGCAATGGAGGGACCCAAGTGAAAACCTCCCTGTACATGGACGACATCACCATCTTCTGCTCTGATCCGAAGTCAGTTCGCAGGCTGATCGGCATCTGCGAACAGTTCGAACAGGTGTCGAGGGCCAGGGTCAACCGCACGAAGAGTGAAGCCATGCTCTTCGGCAACTGGCCCGACCGATCCAGTGTCCCCTTCACCATCAGGTCTGATCACGTGAAGATGTTGGGGATCTGGTTTGGGGAAGGGCGGGGGGAGCATAGCGTGCAATAAGAATTGGTTGGAGCAGGTGGCAAAGTAAAGCAGAAATTGGGATGGTGGGGAGGGTGCTCCCTATCGATAACGGGCAAGAACCTGGTCATCAGGTGTGAGGTGCTCTCAGGACTGCTGTACTTGGCACAGGTGTGGCCAGTCTCCCACTCCTCCAGCTCGGAAATCACCCGAGCCATCTTCAGATTCGTCTGGGGATCCAAGATGGAGAGGGTCAGACGGGCCACTGTGCACAAGTCCCTGGATGTTGGGGGCAAAAACATTCCTAATGTCGCCCTCGTCCTGATTGCCAGCTTCGTGTGAGGCTGCATCAGGTTGTGTGTGGAACCCAAATATGTGGGCACCGAGTACCACTATGTGCCCAGATTCTACATGTCACCCAGGCTACGAAGGATGGGTCTGGCTCCATTCCCACGCAACACCCCAGTCAGCTGGTCCTTGCTGCACTACCTGTCATTCATGGAGAAGTTCTTCAAGAACAACGCCTTTGACCACAGGACCATCAGGCAGTGGTTGGCACGTAATGTCCTGCAGGCACTGCAGGAGAAGGATGTGATGGACACGGTGGGGTGGTTCTCTGAGCAGACCGTCCAGTTCATCTGGCAAAATGCCTCATCACCAGACCTCACCAACAGGCACCGTGTCATAAGGGGGGGGGGCGTTGGGAGCGGACCCAAATGCAAGACACAGACACTGAACTACCAGGACAGGACTAGGTGTGAGAAGGAAGCAAGGAAAGTGGGGAAGAAAGGAGACTGGACATGACACAGGCCCTGGACAAGACAAGGATTTCGGGCCTGGGCTAGGAGTTGACTAGGATAGCAGAACCAGGACATGGAACTGGGAACTAGGAGCCTGGGCCTAGGAGTCTGTCCAAGCCAGAGACTGGACAAGGACCCAGAACCTGGATCTTGACTCGGGCTCGGACTCCAGAACTAGGCAAGGACAAGACGAGAACACAAAGCCGTGGCTAGGACAGGACAAGGTTCTTGGACGTGGCTAGGACTGGATGAGACCCCAAAGCCTTGATTTGGTCAAGGGAGAGACAGGAACATGGAACACGGAGCCAGGACTCCTCCTTGGAAACAGGACATAGGGCTGGGACTCATGCACAGAACACAAAGCCGGGACCCCTCCTTGGGTACAGGATGTAGGGCTGGGTCTCATTATGCAGAATATGACAAGACAGTTCCCAACACAAGGTAGCAGCAGACAGCCAGACCTACCTAGCAAAGGCATGGACACAGAGGCAGTTCAAAACAACGAAAGACAGTTCCTTATCTTGCTCTGGTGGTAGAACTTGACAACAGTGAAGGCAAGTCTCCAGGCGAAGCGAGGCGAGGCTCCAGCAGGAGGAGGAAGGTGAAGAGAAGGGATACGGACAGGAACAATCCAGTAGCCAGAGGCTGAATCCTGAAGCTATTTATGAAGCCAGCCCAAACGAGAATCAGCTGCCTCAACAGAAACTGGGGAAAACCAGAAAACCTGGAATAAGGAACTTGGACTGGACCATGAACTGGAATGTGGATTTCACGGACCGGACCATGACACACCAAGACCTTGCCTGGCTGGCAGTGAGAGGGGCCCTCCCTGTCAGATCCCTCCTGTATGCCCCGGACATTGTCTCCACATCCTGCTGCCCACAGGAGGACTGCAGTGAGGAGGAGTCAGTGACCCACCTCTGCACACTGTGGATTCATGGAGAAGGTGTGGGGAAGGATGGAAGGGACAGTGTCGAGATTCATCCCCAGCAGCTGCGTAACAGAGGACTCTCTGATCTACGGGCTGTTCCCGGGGACGCACACGGAGACCAACATCCGGTGCTGCTGGCAGATCATCAACTCGGTCAAAGACGCTCTTTGGTTGGCCCAAAACTTGATGGTCTACCAGCACATGGAGATGACCGTGGGAGAATGCTGCTGACTGGCACATTCTCGGCTGCAGGAGTACATACTGAGGAACGCACTGGAAATTGGTGCAGCCACCGCAAGGGCCTGGTGGGGAAGGACCACAGTTTAGGGTTCTTCTCTTGCGGGAGTGGGAGGTGTTGGGTGGCAGGGAGTATACCCCTCAACAATGATGTGTAAAGATGAACCAACAGAGTGCCACCTGAGTGGCTGAAAGTGTGGAAATGTATAGAATGTAATGGTAAATGTCTGTAAAGGATTCAGAGTCATCAAATGGTTTATTGTAAATAATTTTAGTTCTGAATAAAGTACCGGTATATCTTGTTAAAAAAATAATTGATGAAACAACCAGCTTGGTTGTGTATTTATATTGTAACGAGTGGGAATTTTCAGTGAGCAAATTGACTGCTGTTGTCAATGATAGAATAGTGACACAGGCAAATAGTTTTTAAAGTGATTTCATTAAAATCTTTGAGGTCCATTAGTAGTAGGCCAGTACTTCATCCATTGGTGACTGAAAATTCTAACCTTTTTTTTACTGTACACATCAACCATAGAGACACTCCTTTAGAGACTTGGAGCTTTGAATCTATTTCTTTAGTGAGAAACATAAAAATGAAGGAATAGTAACTAGAATTTTGTAATAATGGAAGATGATTTGATAGTGACATACCAGGATGTGATTTATAATAAGATCAGGGAATGCTGTACTAAAACAACTTTATTTATGTAATGATGGATATTAATTGGTTTATTATTGTGGGCAATTATTGATGTAGATCTGCCTAGAATGTAGATTTTACTCTGCTTTTGAAATCTGAATGTGTTTCTACTACATCCTGTGATTTAATTTTTGCTTTACAGCAAATGGCGGAAGACGCCGGTGGTAGAGGAGGATTTCGTGGTGGGTTTGGTACTGGCGGCCGTGGGCGTGGTCGAGGCCGTGGTAGGGGTCGTGGTTGAGGCTGGCATGCATGTGGTGGTAAAGCTAAAAAGAAGTAAGATTCACAATTGAGTAAATGAAATAATTCTTGACTTTTTTTGTGTATATACGCAAACTCTTGTTGTGGCGTTAGTGTTGTAATATGTTCCTTAAATCTCCACAGTGGGTGCCAGTAACAAAGCTTGGGTGCTTGGTGAAAGATATGAAGATCAAGACTCTGGAAGAAATTTACCTTTTCTCCCTTCCTATTAAGGTAAAGTACTGACGATTTAATATTCTTACTATGATATGTTTTTATAATTCCTCATGTGAAACATTGTCCTGAGTTTAAAGCTTTTTTTTGTATAGGAGTCTGAAATCATTGACTTCTTCCTGGGTTCAGCCTTGAAGGATGAAGTTCTCAAGATCATGCCTGTGCAGAAGCAAACCCGTGCTGGCCAGCGCACAAGGTTCAAGGTAAGGGTTTTTGTTTCTAGATCACTACTATTGTACAAAGTGAATTATGTTACTTGTTTGAAAAGTAAATTTTAAATTTCCTTTTTGAAATTTTCAGGCTTTTGTTGCTATTGGAGACTATAATGGCCATGTTGGATTGGGAGTCAAATGTTCAAAAGAAGTAGCTACTGCCATTCGAGGGGCTATCATTCTGGCAAAACTGTCAATCATTCCTGTACGACGTGGTTACTGGGGTAACAAAATTGAAAAACCGCATACTGTACCTTGCAAGGCAAGTTCATGTACTGATAAGCATTCTTCATTTAACGTAGTAAGGTTTCAGTTATATTTGTGGTTCTGTGAAGACAGTGATTTAGCAAATATCTGGCACAACATAAATAATTAATTCAGACAATTGGTATTTTGGCTGCGTTAAATGTATGTATAGGGGTAAATTAAGGGGTACGTATGGATCCAAGTGGCTGTTCTACCATTAAGAGAGTTGCATATACTTTCTTCTTTAGGACAGAGCAAAGGAATGATAATCTGTTATGGAAAGATAATTATCAACCTGACATGTCTCATAGTGTAATGTTAAGCAGCATTACCTGCATATTATTTTTATGCAGCCCTCTGTCCAGAGCCATTGTATTTTTTGTACGCTATATTACAGGCATATTGCTCATCATTTTCATTGTAGTCTGAACAAAACTTTGCATAACTTGGTTTAATGCCAGTTCTTTATGTAGAAAGGCCACCATTCTAGCTTTTTTTGATTCAGTCCCTGCCAATATTTTAATGTGTATGCATTTTAAGAGTGCATTTTAAAATGTTACTTGTTAAATATATTCTCTACAGATGACAGGCCAATGTGGTTCAGTTTTGGTTCGCCTGATCTGTGGTAAACTACGTATACCTGTCTGGACATGCCCCTCTGCTGACTGCTCCTGTGGCTCCCCCACAGACCCCTGTATAAAGGCGATTGGAGGCACTGCTCCTCCCTCAGTCTCCAGGATGTTGTGTCGTGGTCTCTTGCTTGTAATAAAAGCCTATCGTTCGCCTCCCGTCTCCGAGAGTGATTGATGGTGCATCAATTTTATTAGCAGCAATTGTAAAACATGGAGAGCATTTTACGACCAGACAAATTGGACATTGACCCTCAATCTCCAGAAGCAGCCATTGCCTTTGAACTCTGGCTTGCATGCTTCCAATCGTACCTGTAAGAGATTCCCGTGACTGAGCCTGCTATCATGCACAGAATTCTCCTCTCCAGAGTCAGTCCGTGGGTATACTCCCTGATCAGGGACCTGCCGACCTACCAAGGGGCACTGGACGCCCTCAAAAGACAGTACCTGTGGCCGGTGAACACCGTCTACGCAAGACATCGCTTGGCGACACGGCGGCAGCGGGCTGGAGAGTCGAGCGCTGAGTTTGTCCGAGCCCTACAGACACTCATGCAGGCCTGCAACTGCAGGGGACTGACGGTGGAACAGCATGTGGAGCTCCTGGTACGAGACGCCTTCGTTACGGGGATCAGGTCAGTGTACGTGCGCCAGCGGCTGCTGGAAAACACCGATCTTACCTTACGCTCGGCGATCGAGCTGGCCGACATGCTGGAGGCTGCTCTGCACAACGCTAACGCTGTCCAGCCGCGCGATCTCCTGCCGGTCCCATTGACGCTGCAGACCCCGCAACCCACCGGCGAATCGACCTCGGCTACTGCCACTCGCGAGTCCACGAACTCCCCGCCACCCGCCGGCGAATTGACCACGGCTGCTGCCAGTCGCAAGTCTGCACAGTGTTACTTCTGCGGACTCGAAAAGCACCCCCGAAAACGCTGCCCGGCCCGAGAAGCTACCTGCTCCAGCTGCGGAAAGAAGGGCCACTTCGCCAAGGCCTGTAAGTCTAAACCACGAGCGGGGTAGAGCAGCGCCGCGTGCGAGGCATGGGGGTCTTGGTCTTGGTCTTGGCATCTTGGTCGCCGCCATCTTGCCTGCCCGCCTGGTGCGAGGCATGGGGGTGGCCATCTTTGTCAGCGCCACCTCGCCCAGCCTCCGACCCACGGGTGCTTACCGGGCAACAAGACGGCGATTCAACTGTGGCCTCCGTGACCCTCGACCAAAGCACTCCACACCAGCTTGCAAGGTCAATGATGGACATCCTGGTGGAGGGGCACAGGACTAGCTGCCTGTTTGACACGGGCAGCACTGAGAGTTTTATTCACCTGGACACGGTGCAACGCTGCGGACTCGTGACACAGCCGGTAAGCCAGAGGGTCACCATGCCTTCTGGATTGCATTCCACAGACATCCGGGGGGGTTGTATAGTGACATTGGTGGTGCAGGGCACAGAATATCGGGACTTTGCGCTACTGGTCATGCCTCAACTGTGTGCCCCTGTGCTGTTGGGGCTCGACTTCCAGAGCCACCTGAAAAGTGTGACAATGGAGTATGTGGACCCCTCCCACCAATCACTGTCAGAAATCCTCAGTTTTGTGGGGCTTGTCATATACCCTGCTACTGACCACACACACACGCACCGACCCACACATCCCACCCAGCACCATGCCAACAGCCATGCTACTGACACCACTTGCGGCCTCTCCACCCTCAAGATCCCTCCCCCACCGCTGTTCGCCAACCTGACCCCCGACTGGTAACTAAAAGCAGGAGGTACAGCGCGGGGGACAGGGCCTTCATTAAGTCGGAGGTGCAGCGGCTGCTCAGGGAGGGGATCATCGAGCCAAGCACAAGCCCTTGGCAGTCCCAGGTGGTTGTTGTTCGGACTGGGCAGAAAAATAGGATGGTTGTGGACTATAGTCAGACCATCAATAGGTTCACGCAGCTTGACACGTACCCCCTACCCCGCATCACGGATATGGTCAATCAGATAGCTCAGTACAAGGTGTACTCGACCATAGACCTGAAATCCGCTTACCATCAGCTCCCCATCCGCCCGGAGGACCGCCCCTACACCGCCTTCGAGGCAGGTGGCAGGCTCTATCACTTCCTGCGCGTCCCCTTTGGTGTCACAAATGGTGTCTCTGTCTTCCAGAGGGAAATGGACCGGATGGTGGACCAGTGCCAACTGAAGGTCCCGTTCCCATATCTGGATAACATCACCATCTGCGGTCACGACTGGCAGGATCACAACACCAACCTCCAACGATTTTTCCAAGGGGCCAAAGCTTTTAACCTCACCTATAACAGGGATAAGTGTGTGTTTGGAACCACCCGACTCGCTGTCCTTGGGTATGTCGTGGAGAACGGGGTCATTGGCCCTGACCCCGACCGTATGCACCCCCTGTTGGAACTCCCTCTTCCCACCACCCTCAGAGCCCTCAAACAGTGCCTGGGCTTCCTTTCCTATTACGCCCAATGGATCCCTCATTACGCAGACAAGGCCCGCCCCCTGGTCAAGTCTACCACATTTCCCCTCTCAGCCGAGGTCCGTGCAGCCTTCAGCCACATTAAAGGGGACATTGCCAAAGCAACGATGCATGCGGTGGACGAGACCATTCCCTTCCAAGTAGAGAATGACGCCTCCGATTTCGCGCTGGCTGCTACCCTCAATCAGGCAGGAAGGCCGGTAGCATTCTTCTCTCATACCCTTCAAGGCCCTGAAATTCGGCACTCCGCGGTGGAGAAAGGAGCCCAGGCCATAGTGGAAGCTATTAGGCACTGGAGGCACTATCTCCCCGGCAAAAGGTTCACCTTGCTGACTGACCAGCGCTCAGTTGCATTCATGTTTAGCAACCAACAGCGGGGCAAAATCAAAAATGATAAAATTTTGCGGTGGAGAATGGAACTCTCCACCTACAACTATGATATCCTGTACCGGCCTGGAAGGCTCAATGAGCCCCCTGATGCCCTATCCCGGGAAGCATGTGCCAGCACACAGCTCGACCAGCTATACGCCCTCCATGCACATCTTTGCCGCCCAGGGGTCTCCTGACTTTACCATTTCATGAAAGCCCGGAACCTGCCTTACTCCCTTGAGGACATCATGACGATGACCAGGGACTGCCAAGTCTGCACTGAGTGCAAACCGCACTTCTACCGTCCTGAAAAGGCACAACTTATCATGGCCGCCCGCCCCTTTGAGTGACTGAGTGTCGACTTTAAGGGCCCCCTTCCCTCCACCAACTGCAATGTCTACTTTCTCAACATAATTGACGAGTACTCGCGGTTCCCCTTTGCCATCCCCTGCCCTGATACCACTGCCACATCCGTCATAAAAGCCCTGCGCCAGCTCTTCACTCTGTTTGGATATCCCTGCTATATCCACAGTGATAGAGGGTCCTCCTTTATGAGTGACGAGCTGCGCCAATACCTGCTGGCTAGGGGCATTGCTACTAGTAGGACCATGAGCTATAATCCCTGGGGAAATGGACAGGTGGAGAGGGAGAATGCCACTATGTGGAAGGCCACACTCTTAGCCCTTAGGTCAAAGGGATTGCTGGTCTCTCGCTGGCAGAAGGTCCTCCCAGAGGCGCTCCACTCCATCTGCTCCCTGTTATGCACGTCCACCAATACCACCCCTCATGAGCGACTCTTTTCTTTTCCCAGGAAATCTGCCACTGGGACGACCCTACCGGCTTGGCTGACATCCCCAGGGCCAGTGCTGCTCTGGAAACATGCGAGGAGCAATAAATACTCCCCGATGGTCGAGATGGTTCACCTACTTCATGCAAACCCCCAGTATGCCTACGTGGTCTTACCTGATGGACGGGAGGACACGGTCTCCATCCGCGACCTGGCGCCCGCAGGAGCACCAGACTCCTACCAAGAACACTCCATGGTGACTATGAACCCCGTACCCACCGAGGTGTATACCCACCAGACACCACGCACACCAAGCCCTACACAGAATCCTCACGACACTCCCATACCGGGTGCCTCGCACACACATGAGGGATTACTGACGCCTAGTGGGCTGGCACCTCAAGTCAGGCCAGAGCCAGCACAACCACCATCACCGGTGCAATCACAGCTGGTGCTATGTAGATCGCAGCGACAGATTCGACCACCTGATAGACTTAACCTGTAAATATACTTGTTATTAACTTCGCCCCATGGGGACTCTCTTTTAAAACAAAGGAGGGGTGAATGTGGTAAAGTACGTATACCTGTCTGGACACGCCCCTCTGCTGACTGCTCCTGTGGCTCCTCCCACAGACCCCTGTATAAAGGCGATTGGAGGCACTGCTCCTCCCTCAGTCTCCAGGATGTTGTGTCGTGGTCTCTTGCTGCTAATAAAAGCCTGTCATTCGCCTCCCGTCTCCAAGAGTTATTGATGGTGCATCATGATCCCTGCCCCATGTGGTGCTGGTATACAGACAGTCCCTGGGTTACGAACGAGATCTGTTTCTAAGTCTGTCTTTAAGTTGAATTTGTAGGTAAGTTGGAACAGGTACATACAGTTCTTAGTTAGCATCAGTTAGTCAAATGTTTGTCTTAGTATATAGTATATATTTTACCTTTATATGCAGAGCTTTTCTTTTTCAATATTTTATTGATTTCTTACATAAAAGAATACAGAGTACAGTAGGATATATAATATATATTGATTACAATATATTGGAATTACAATTATAGTCTCATTACCCCATAACAAAAAATTAAACTTAAACATAATATTGAAAAGAGATAATTTAATTATACAAAAAATCTAAACCCACTACTAGAAAAAAACAGCTGTTTGGTTAAAAAAAAGAAAAGGAAAAAATCCTTATCGTATAGTAAAACATATTATTAGCCAACATCTGTGCTTAATAGCAAATCAAAGATTTTGAATTAATTCAAAAAAAAGTCCCCACAATGTTAAAAATTCTTGTCTAGGTTCAGAAATTGAACAGCGAATCTTCTCTTAATTTAAACATGACATAACATCATGTAACCAATGAGTAGGCAGAGTGGCATCCTTCCACTTAAGCAACAATGCCCTCCTGGCTATAAGAGAAATAAAAGCCAAACTGTGCAAATCATGTGTCTCCAAAATAATATTATTTTCTCCAACAATACCAAATAAGGCTGTCAAAGTATTAGGTTTAAAATTTACCTTTAAAAAGCACCGAGAAAGTTTGAAGTACTTCCTTCCAATATTTTTCAAGACTCTGAAAAGTCCAAAACATATGAATTAGTTAAGCTTCTCCATTGTTACATCTATCACAATAGGGAGATATATCAGAATAAAAACAAGATAGCTTATCTTTAGTTACGTGGGCCCTGTGAACCACTTTAAATTGTAAAAGGGAATGACAGGCACATAACAATGAGGTATTAACCAATTAAAAAATGTCATTCCAAGTATCCTCAGAAATTGGAATCTGTTGCTGTGTACATACATCTACTGATGCCTCTGGACACATCTTCAGTGATGTTCCTGGAATCATCGGGTGTTTCGGGTCTTTCAACATCACACACCCTCCTCCAGGTGACCCAGCCTGGGCTGATTAGACCCCAACTTGTGTACAGATGGCTAGCTACACATGACTCCATGGCTCCCCTCTCTTGAGCCACAGCCATCTTGAGGCCCTCTCTGCCACATCGGTGGTATTGCGGATGGCCTCCTCTTCCTCTGTCCCTCGATGCCCAAATTGCTGTAGGCTCTGGCTAAGGTACAGGCTGTGAATCCCCTACATCCAGCCTCCTCTGGGAGACACCTCGCTCTCCACCCAGCCTGCTGGCAGTTGCTGACCAGTCCTGCATACTTGGAGAGCTTCCTTTTAAGGGCCTCTTCCAAGCAATTTTCCCATGGGACTGTCAGCTCCAGCAGCACCACATGCTTGGTAGACTCAGACACAAGGACAATGTCTGGTTTGCAGGGTGGTGGCTGCGATATGGTTGGGGAACTTCAGCTGCCATTCGAAGTCCACCAACAGCTGCTAGTCTCTTGCAGAGGCCAGGATGCCTGCAGATGTTCTTTTGTAAATCTTGTTCCCAGAGATTTTTAATTTTGTCTAAAGGAATATTTCTCATTCCCAACAACATACCATAAATATTAGATATAGATCCATTATGGAAGGGTTTCAAATTAAGAATTGTATCAAGTAAATTCTTATCTAGACTTTCAGGGAATGTATGTACTTGAGAACACAAAAAGTCTCTAATTTGTAAATATCGAAAAAAGTGGGTTTTGGGTAGGCTATATTTAACTGACAGTTGTTCAAATGAAGAGAGACTATCTTCAACAAACAAATCCTGAAAACATTTAATACTCAATCTATTCTGCTCTTTAAAAACTATATCATAGAAGGTTTTAAAAAAACAGTTAGAAAAAACAGGATGAACGTGAAAAACTCAGTAAACCAAAATATTTTCTAAATTGTTCCCAAATCCTCAAAGTGAGTTTAACTACAAAATTATCAGTTAAATTACTTAAAGATACAGGAATTGAGGATCCGAGAAGAGAAATGATAGAAAATTGATGAACAGAATTAGCTTCTAAAGAAACCCAGACCCGACAGTCCTCTTGATTAATAAAATATAACCAAAACGTAAGATTCTGTATATTGACTGCCCAGTAATAAAACCTAAAATTGGGTAAGGCTAAACCTCTATCCTTTTTAGCTTTTTGAAATTTATTTAATTGAGAAATTTTATTTTTCCATATATAAGAAGATATAATAGAATCCAGAGAATCAAAAAAGGAATTAGGAATAAAAATTGGTACGGCCTGAAATAAATACAAACATTTAGGCAAAATATTCATTTTAATAGAATTAATTTAGCCAATGAACGATAAAGAGAGTGTCATGGTCCGGATCGGTTCCCCTTTAAATTTAGTTAGGTTGTGATCCGGACCATTGATTCCTTGTTCCCTTCTAATTCAGTTTCACGCGTCCCTTGAGCTCGGCAGTCAAGGTAATCTACCCTCGACCCGAACCGGCAGCTTATAAGCTCTTGGCTTTAGCCATTCGGGGTGAGAGTGTTGAGAAGCCTTCGCAAGTCGCCGCCGCTACGACAAGCCAGAGTCATCCAGCCCGCATCGGAGTACCAGCAATTCGCCTTCCTGCGCCAGAGTGTAGTCCAGGCTCCTCAGCGAAGGCAAAGGGAAGCAGAGCCTATTGAACAGAGGCTGCCCCCAAGTAATGAATGGCTTCCGATGCCGTTGCTTGCGCGAAGAGGTTGTGCCCCAGATTCTGCTGCAAGGAGTGACTCGAGATCACCAGGAAACATAAGCTATTCACCAGCGTTCTTCACTAAACTGGAAAATACTTCCCCAATGGTGAAGTCAAAGAAACAGAATTCCTCTGGCGGCGGGGAGTCTGACATTGCAAATGCTCAACCTGGGACTGAGATATTTAACCTTCCTGCGGTTACCACATCAGGTGTGGTTTCATACAAAACAGGCGGAGTCCTGACTCGACGTTCATGCCCCTTGGCCATGTCTACCCCTAGAAGAGTCCCGGCTCGGTGCCTGAGTTGAAGGTGGAGTTCTGGCTCGATGTCATGCCCAGTGTCTGTGTCTACCCCCCGAAGAAGAGTCCTGGCACGATGCCTGATCTGAAGGATGAGTCCTGGTTCAAGATTCCTTGTCCCGTGTTTTGGTGTCCACGTTTCTGGCTGCGGTGAATCAAGGTCCTAGTTTCCTAGTCCAGGGTCCGCAGCTGTCCATGTTCCCCCTTTCCAAGTCCAAGATCTGCGGCTGTCCATGTTCCCCCTTTCCAAGTCCAAGGTCTGCGGCTGTCCATGTTCCCCCTTTCCAAGTCCAAGGTCTGCGGCTGTCCATGTTCCCCCTGTCCAAGTCCAAGGTCCGCGGCTGTCCATGTTCCCCCTTTCCAAGTCCAAGGTCTGCGGCTGTCCATGTTCCCCCTTTCCAAGTCCAAGGTCTGCGGCTGTCCATGTTCCCCCTGTCCAAGTCCAAGGTCTGCGGCTGTCCATGTTCCCCCTGTCCAAGTCCAAGGTCTGCGGCTGTCCATGTTCCCCCTGTCCAAGTCCAAGGTCCGCGGCTGTCCATGTTCCCCCTGTCCAAGTCCAAGGTCTGCGGCTGTCCATGTTCCCCCTGTCCAAGTCCAAGGTCTGCGGCTGTCCATGTTCCTCCTGTCCAAGTCCAAGATCTGCGGCTGTCCATGTTCCCCCTGTCCAAGTCCAAGGTCTGCGGCTGTCCATGTTCCCCCGTCCAAGTCCAAGGTCCGCAGCTGTCCATGTTCCCTCTGTCCAAGTCCAAGGTCTGCGGCTGTCCATGTTCCCCCTGTCCAAGTCCAAGGTCTGCGGCTGTCCATGTTCCCCAGGGTCCAAGTCCAAGGTCCGTGGCTGTCCATGTTCCCCAGGGTCCAAGTCCAAGGTCCGCGGCTGTCCATGTTCCCGCTGTCCAAGTCATGGCCGCAGTGATCCCAGTTCCCAGGCCCACGGCGATCCAAGTCCCTAGTCCCCTAGTCCGAGGTTCGTGTTCCTCTTTGTCCTCGATTTCCCGATCTTCTGTGTAGCGAGTAATAAACGCTATTTTATTGTACATAAGAAAGATGTGTTTGTGTCCTGCTTGTAGGTCCTCTCCCAGCACCCTTGTCCCCACCGCGTGACAGAGAGGGGTGACCAATTTGATAGTGCCTTCTTAACATAATTCGGAAGTGTAAAAAAATTTACTTTAAAAAGGAATTTATAACTCCTAATAATTGTTACGCCCAAATAAGTAAATTAATTTCTTACAATTTTAAAAGGAAGGTTAGTATTAACAAATACCAAATTATTCAAAGGAAAAAGTTCACTCTTATGAAAGTTAAGTTTATATCCTGAAAACTGACTAAAGCAGGAGAGTAAAGAAAGTACGGAAGGTAAAGAAGACTCCATATTAGAAATGTAGAGCAAAAGGTCATCAGCATAAAGCAAAACTTTATGGGTAATACTCCTCCTTAAAATACCAGTGATTCCTGGAAAGCAATAGCTAAAGGTTTTAAGACCACATCTAAAAGCAAAGGACAACCTTGTCAATCTAGTTCCACATTGAAGTTTAAATGGTTTAGAATTCTGAGAGTTAGTAAGTATCTGAGCGGAGGGAGATAGATAAAGTAATTTAATCCATTGAATAAAATCGGGCCCAAAGTTAAATATTTCTAAAGTTTTAAATAAATAATTCCATTCAACCCGATCAAAGGCTTTCTTAGCATCTAAGGATATCACACATTCCAATATCTCTTTAGAAGGAGAATAAATAACATTCAATAAATGATGAATATTAAAGTGGGAGTATCGATTTTTGATAAATCCAGTCTTTCATCAGAAGTAATGGATGGCAAAATATTTTCAGTCCTACGAGCCAAAATTTTAGATAAAATTTTAGTATCAACATTAAGTAATAAAATTGATCTATAAGAAGAACATTCAGCTGGATCCTTATTCTTTTTAAGAATAAGCAAAATAGAGGCTTCATAAAAAGATTGTGGCAACCTACCTAATTTAAAAGAGCCCGAAAGGACTGAACATAAGTGAGGTATAAGTAAAGAGGAAAATGACTTATAAAACTCTCCAGAAAATCCATCAGGACTCAGAGCCTTCCCCGAGTGCAAAGAGTGAACAACCTCGGCAATTTCCTCATAAGTAATGGGTTGATCCAGCAATTTTTGATTATCATCAGAAAGTGTAGGAATGTTTAGTCAATCTAAGAGATTATTCATTACAGTATTATCTTTAGGAGGATCAGAACTATAAAGTTTAGAATTCTCTAAAAGTGTTTATTTCTAAATGATCAGATGTTTTATCACCGTTAGCTTTACAAATATCTTTAATTTGTCGTTTATTTATAAAGGTCTTTAATTGGTTAGCCGATAGTTTACCGATTTTATCTCCATGAGCATAAAACTGACTTATATCTTTTAAAAGTTGAGTTTCAATTGGATAAATTAAAAGCAGATCATATTTAGTTTTAATTTCAACACGTCTTTTATATAAAACAGGATCTGGAGCCAAAGCATATTTTTGGTCTAATTGTTTCAACTGATTGGCTAATTCAATTCTCTCCTTATTAGCTTTTTTCTTAACACTTACGGTAAAAGAAATACCGTAGATTCCGGACTACAGAGCGCACCTGATTAAAAGCCGCTGGCTCTAATTTTAGAAATAAAATCATTTTTTTTATTATACAGGCCGCATCGGATTTTAGGCCGCACCGAATTTCAGGCGGAACGGATTTTCGGCGCACTGGATTTCCGGCGGACCGGATTTTCGGTGCACTGGATTTCCGGCGGACCGGATTTTCGGCGCACCGAATTTTCGGCCGCTTGTAATATGAGATATTTACACAGAAAGATATTACACGTGTTGGGCTTCAAATTCTGCCCTGTGTTCGTTTTGGAAGAGAGACAACCAACACCGGATTACAGTGCAGCGTGGCTTTATTGCAGAACGCGTTTTGCCTTCCCCTTACATTCTGCTCTTATTTATACTCCTTTTTCCCCCAAACCAAACCCTCGCTACACATATTTGGTAAGGCTAAACTTTGTTATACCTACCGGTATTTGGTAACATCGGACACTTGTGTCCTTATTGGCCCGATACCATTCACACACGAGTTTTACTGTTTTTTTGTTTACTGAATCGCTAGCAGTTTCGGTGCAGCGGAATCCTCAGTTTCGCTCCCTCCCTCCCTTGTACTGCTGTCTAATATCACGTGAGCCATTCCTGACCTGAAGCGGCAGTCCCAAATTAAATCTCCACCGTCTCACCATCGATTCATGTATGCCAAGATTACGCGCAGCAGCTCGATTTCCTTGTTCAACCGCCAGATTGATTGCCTTTAACTTAAAAGCTGCATCATATGCTTTTCTTCGAGTGTTTTCCATGTTGATGAGGGTGAGTACAAATGGCTGATTTACAATAATTTGTGAAGTGCGCTTGATTTATCGTACAATTTCATTGGACCTCTGTGAACTACTCATCAATTTTATTGGTCTACTGTTACGAGGCAAAATGTTTTGGCGGCATGGGAAAAAACTTTCTATTAGCCGCACCTTATTATAAGCCGCTATGTTCAATGCTGTTCAAAGCATGGGAAAAAAGTAGCGGCTTATAATCCGACATCTACGGTAATTTGTTCTCTAATGTAAGCCTTAAAAGCAATCCATAAAGTAAGACTAGAAGTCTTTTCTAGCGTATTCTCTTAAAAAAAAGAGTAATTTGTCTCTCCAAAGATTTTAAAAAATCCTTATCAGATAACAGAGTTGGATTAAAACGCCAGGATCTGTTTATTTGGGAGACATCTGGAAGATTTAAAGATAAAAACACAGGAGCATGATCTGAAACAGCAATTTCTTTATATTCACAGGATCGTACCAATGGAATCAATTGACTATCAACAAAAAAAAAATCAATCCTGGAATACGTATGATGGACATGAGAAAAAAATGTTTATCTGTTTATCTGTTGGGTGATAAAAGTGTCAAATATCAACAATATCACATCTCATTAGAAAAGATTCGATAAAGGAGGCAGATCTACTAAGAGTTAATCGTTTTAAAGATGAGCGATCTAAAACAGGGTCTAGACAACAGTCTCCTCCTAAAACCAGAGAATACAGACTTAAATCTGGTAAAAGTGAAAAAAAAGCATTAAAAAAAAACCTGGATCATTAATATTTGGGGCATACAAATTAACAAAAACCATTAATTTATTATCTTATTTCCCTGAGACTATAACAAAACGCCCATTGGTATCAGACACTACATTATGTTGAACGAAAGAAACTGAATTGTCTATAAGAATCGAAACTCCTCTGGCCTTAGCCTGAAAGGAGGAATGAAACAATGTCCTTCCAACGGCTGAAAAGACATAAATTATCACATTTACGAACATTTGTTTCTTGTAAAAAAAAATTGAGACATGTAATTTCTTAATATAATTAAATATCTTATTATGTTTCACAGGATGGTTTAATCTTTTCACATTAAAACTAAGTAAATTAATAGTATGGTCCATTTTAAACATTACTTAAAAGAGAAGTTAGAATAAAAACCACTGGAGTATATATTAAGTACAAACAATGAGCTTTAAGATAAAGTAACCAAGCAACAAATGAAGCTAAGAGTACCAAACAGCTGATAGAAAAGAAGAAACCCACCCAAAGAGAGAAAGTTGACCAAAGGGCATTCAACAGCTAAACCTACCAACATTACCCTTTGTTACGAACCCCGTAACTGGGTCACTTACCAGCAAAGATAGAGAGGTCCATTGAAGTCTGATGATACTATTGTTAACAGTATTAGTAAAAATACACAAAAATAATATCAATGCAAATATACAAATAATATATGTCATCAATACTAAATCTAAAAGTGCGGGTATAATAACGTCTTAATAAGCTGGCAAGGAAGGTGGGCTCTGTCGTGGGCAAAGTACTGGAGAGTTTAACATCGGTAAACATGAATGCTCCTCAGACAGGATGAAGAGGTCAATACTCCCCAATGCCATTAGGCTTTACAATTCAACCGCCAGGACTTAAGAACTTTTTAAAAGCTATTATTAATGCTTTTTGAGATAGTGATTTAGATGCATATCATATTTTTTTACTGAGTTAAGTATTGTATGTAATTAGTTTTGCTACAACAAGTGTATGGGACATTGGAAAAAAAGTTGTATTTCCCCATGGGGATGAATAAAGTATCTATCTATCTATCTATCTATCTATCTATCTATAATAATAATCAATACTGTGAGAGTTGAAGTAAATTAAGATGTGCGTGGGCTTGGAAGAGGTTAAAAGTCAGTGCAGAAAACAAATGTGATTTAATTATGTCTGATAAGCAGGAATGCAGAAGCGCCTGACAAGATTAACTGCTTGTGGAAAACAGAGCAGATATGTGAAGGTTGTAATCATTGAAGTCCTGAGATATGGACTATTGTTTTACAGAAATGTGTAAAAAACAACTCCAAATATGGAATGGGAAAACACTGAATCTAAGACTGTGTACCTCCTGAGTCAGGGAGGGGAGGGGTAAGGAAGAAGGATAAAACCTGCTGCCCTGTAAGGTTCAGGGTTCCCTTCTCTGAAGGCACCCAGCTCTGCAGAACTGTTAATAAACTTTGTTTCCTTGAATTTGTCTTGAAGCCATTATTTGGGAGCGTGGCTCGTTTCTGACAACTTGGGGGCTCGTCCGGGATCCACACTCCAGCCGTGAAGGGGGCAAGGAAGGACATCGGAGAAGGTGCACCCTGCCGAGTTCAGCAGTCCCTGATTCCTTGCTCGTCGCCCCGCGCGGCTTGAGCAAGTGATATCCGGTGGACTCAAGGAAACAAAGAGGGGTTGTCGAGGCAGTCGAGACAGTGAGCGATCGAGTAATTTCTGTGCACAGGACCCAGGTAAGAGATCCTGCAGTGACGTGGTACACGAGAATTGTGGAACTACGGGGTTACCCTGCAGGTGGATCCTGCAGAGACGTAGTGCACGAGAATTGTGGAACCACGGGGTAGCCTGCGTGTGGATAGCTGGGCGATCGCGGGAGTAAAGGTTCCGGAGTTGGACAGGAGTGATCGAGCTAGGTGGGTCACATTCAAATTAAATTCCTGCAGTGACGTGGTGCGCAAGGAGTGCGGAACCACGGGGTAGCCTGCGGGTGGATAGGAACCGGGCAAGTCCTCGAGATGGGAAATAAGGGGTCTAAGAGAGAAAAGGGTAAAGGAAATCCAGACGCCAATGATGAAAAATACCCCGGGGTACCCCCTGATAGTCCGTTGGGACGGATGTTAGAAAATTGGGATTACGGGAGGCGAAAAGGGAAGTCAAAGAAAAAAAATGATGCAGTACTGTGAATTCTGGTCCCGCCAGCCGATCCAAGGGTCGGCTGTGTGGTGGCCTAAGTTCGGGTCTAGCGAGGATTGGGTACAACAAGCCCTTAATCTGTACGTGAATTCAAAACCTAACGTTAAACCCGAAGAAAGTGATATGCCCTATGCTGGTTACCAACGACAAATAGTTATAAATTGAAAACGATAAATGAAGGGGGACAGAAAAAGAATACATGGGAGGTGCTCGAGCACCCGCTGCCCCCATATGTGCCCCCTACCACTCCGCAAATCGATGACCTTGAGGCAAGCGAAAGTGAAAATGAATCGGCAGCTGCAGCTGGAGAAGATGCAGACCAGGGTGAAGAGGAAACGGAGCGTGCAAAACCGCAGAGTATAGGAGCCAGGAGGATGGAAACCAGGTCACAAACAGCTAAAAATCACAAAGAGGAAGTCGAACAGACCGCCAGACTATATCCTCTGAGAGAAGTACCTATGGGAGGAGCAAATGGAGGGACGGGGTATGTTAATGTTCCCCTGACTAGCGCTGAGGTACGGAATTTTAAAAAGGAAATGAAAGGCTTATTAGAAGACCCCATGGGCCTGGCTGAACAGTTGGATCAATTCCTAGGACCCAACACATATACCTGGGATGAAATGCACTCAATTATGGGAACCTTGTTTTCCACCCAAGAAAGACAAATGATAAGACAGGCGGCCATGGTAATGTAGGAAAGGGAACAGCCAGGCCAAGCAGAGCCGCAACAGAAATTCCCTCTTGTGGACCCCGAATGGGGTAAGCAAATGGAGGGGGGCCGAAGAAATATGAGAGATATGCGAAAATTCCTAATAAAGGGAATAAGACAGGCGGTTCCGAAGGGACACAACTTTACCAAGGCATTTGGGAGCCACCAAAATCCCAAGGAGACTCCGTCCGACTTCCTAGATAAAATCTGGAGGAATATGCAACAATACGCGGGAATAGACACTGAAACGGAGGTTGGCCAACAGCTGATTCGTGTTGAATTTGTATCGAAGGCATGGCCAGATATAAGAAAAAAACTGGAAAAAGTAGAAGACTGGAATACTAAACCCTTGAGTGAACTACTTAGGGAGGCACAGAAAGTATTTGTAAGAAGGGATGAAGAGAAGCAGAAGAAAGCAGCCAAGATAATGGTCCAGACGGTCCAACAGGTGACCGCAGACAAAAGAGAAAGAAGAGACCCATGGCCGGGACGAAGTGGCAGCCAAGATCGAAGTAGGGGACCCAGGAGGGCCCCTAGATGTTTTCACTGCAACGAAGAGGGACACTTCAGGCGCGAGTGCCCCAGATACCGACGGGAAGTGCGCTCGTACGCCATGATGGAAGAAGAGTACTAGGGGGGTCGGGGGTTCCAACCCTTGGGGAAGAAAAATCATCGGCAGGAACCCCTGGTAAACTTGAAATTAGGTCCCCAAGGGTGCGACACAACCTTCATGGTCGGCTCAGTCCTGTGAGTTATACGCGCTCCAAAGGGCTCTGATAATATTGGAAAAGAGAGTCGGAACTGTATACACTGACTCCAAATACGCCTATGGAATAGTACATACATTTGGGAAGATATGGAAAGAAAGAGGACTGATAACGGCCAGGGGAAAAGGACTGGCACATGAACAAATGATAAGTATGACATTGGAAGCCCTGGCCTTACCGACTGAAATTGCGGTAGTGCATGTACCCGGACATCAAAAAGGATCGACACCTGATGCTGTGGGGAACCGTCTGGCGGACGAGGAGGCCAAACGGGCAGCAGTTGAAGAACCGGTGCAACTCCTGACTTTGATACCAGTGAGAGAAGGACTTACTAAACTGCCTGTGTTTACTCAAATGGAGATTGACAACATGAACCAACTAGGAGCCCGGAAAGACACTGATGGTAAATGGAGAATCTCCAATGGAAGACAGGTGCTAAATAAGGAAGTGATCCGCAACATACTCCAACAACTGCACCAACAGACCCACTGGGGAGCGCAGGCAATGTGTGACACGGTACTTAGGGAATATGCATGCAAGGGAATCTACACTTTGGCCCAACAAGAGGTAACTGGATGTCCAACGTGCCAGCGAATAAACAAGAAAGTGATGCGATCCATCCCAAGAGGCGGCCAACCCCTGGCCATGAGACCCTTCCATGGAATCCAAATCGACTTCACCGAGCTGCCCCAAGTGCAGAGATGGAAATACTTATTGGTAATCGTGGATCACTTTACACGCTGGGTGGAAGCATACCCAACTACTAAGGCAGATGCGCCCACAGTAGCTCGGATACTACTTGAGAACATAATCCCCAGATATGGAATCGTGGGGTCCATAGACTCTGACCGGGGGACACACTTCACCTCCAAGACGCACCAGTTAATTTGCGATGCACTTGATATCGAATGGAAGTACCATACCCCGTGGCATCCCCAGAGTTCGGGAAGAGTAGAACGAATGAACAGCATCCTGAAGGCACAGCTAACCAAGTTGATGTTGGAAACCAAGCTACCATGGACCAAGTGTTTGCCGATCGCTCTCCTGAGAATACGTACAGCGCCCCGAAAGGAAATAGGAGTATCTCCTTATGAGATGCTCTTTGGACTGCCATATTGGAATAAAAAAGAGGGGTATCCCACACTACAGGGGGGTGATTTATTTGTAAAGAACCATTTACTGGCCTTGTCCCGTTCCTTTGCAGAGCTACGCAAGAAAGGTCTGCTCGCCCAGACGCTGCCTCTTGACTTCGCTCTACACCAAGTAACCCCAGGGGATTGGGTTCTGGTGAAAACTTGGAAGCCAGAGAAGCTCCAACCGCAGTGGGAAGGCCCCTTCCAGGTCCTGCTCACAACTGAAGCTGCAGCTCGGACAAAAGAAAAAGGGTGGACACACGCGTCAAGAATAAAGGGGCCTGTGAAGCCTGAGAGCGGTGACGAGTGGACCTGTGAACCAGGAGAAAAACCATTGGTGGTGAAACTAAAGAGGCAACAGAGATGAGTCGCATGAAGAGCGCAGTAATATGGACAATTTGTATTATACTGTGTATATTATGTGTTGGGAGGATGGAGGGAAGATGTGATAAGTGTCGAACAACAGTGTGGGTGAGAAGTTGGGTCTTCCCTGGATCCTTCGTATCCCACTCGCATGTAAATGACCGTTGTTATGATAAAAGCAGAAGGGTGTTGGGAAAATGGTAAGCCGTACTATCAGGTCTATAATAAAGGCGGTTGGTGGCGAACAGTACTCTGGATGGTGGGAGGTGGATTAATGAGTTTGATGCTTTTACCCTGCCTCATTCCCTGTGTACAAGCACTAATAAGACGAAGTGTGTCACAACTTCAGGCAATAGCAATACCTCAGCACGGCACTGGCATTGGAGCTGTTGGCAAAACAGCAGAGTCAGATGCGAACAGCAATATACCAGAACAGGCTGGCTGTGGATTACCTATTGGCCTCTGAAGGCGGGGTATGTGGGAAGTTCAATCTTACAAACTGTTGCCTTAAGATAGACGACAGTGGAAAGGCCGTGTTAAAAATATCCGACAAAATTTGGAAACTGGCCCACGTGCCAGTACAAAACTGGAGATCCCTGGGGAACATGAGTTGGCTAGACAGGCTACTGGGAGGTAGTTGGTGGCGCACCGCTCTCCTAGTAGCAGGCGGGGGTCTAATGATTCTCTTACTTTTGCCGTGTTTGATTCCTTGTATACGAACACTGATCAGGCGCAGTATATTCCAGCTCCAGGCAGTAGCGATACCCCAACATGGGACAAACAAGCTAAAACTTATGCTATTAAAGAAGAAAGTTGACCCTCCACGGGGGGCAGAGGAAGGACGGTGGGCCCCCTGGAAAGAGGAGAAATGCTAGCTGCTACGCACATCTTAAAAAGAAAAAGGGTGGAATTGTGAGAGTTGAAGTAAATTAAGATGTGCGTGGGCTTGGAAGAGGTTAAAAGTCAGTGCAGAAAACAAATGTGATTTAATTATGTCTGGGTTAAAGTCAGTAAACAAATGTGATTTAATTATGTCTGATAAGCAGGAATGCAGAAGCACCTGACAAGATTAATTGCTTGTGGAAAACAGAGCAGATATGCGAAGGTTGTAATCATTGAAGTCCTGAGATATGGACTATTGTTTTACAGAAATGTGTAAAAAACAACTCCAAATATGGAATGGGAAAACACTGAATCTAAGACTGTGTACCTCCCGAGTCAGGGAGGGGAGGGGTAAGGAAGAAGGATAAAACCTGCTGCCCTGTAAGGTTCAGGGTTCCCTTCTCTGAAGGCACCCAGCTCTGCAGAACTGTTAATAAACTTTGTTTCCTTGAATTTGTCTTGAAGCCATTATTCGGGAGCGTGGCTCGTTTCTGACAAATACAAAATAAGCTCTATCGTTGTCTAAGGGATAATGAATTGTCCGATGGAAATATACAGTTCACTGCAGTTCCACAAGCTGCCGTCTTTTGGTTGTCGCTGTGTTGCACTTTGTTGGAGAGAGAGAGAAATGGGAATAGAATGGGAACAGTTATCGCTACGGGTTTTCCAACCTTTATGATCTTGCCCCGTCAGGAGTCTCATTGTTGTGGCCTTTCACTTGTGGCCTCTCCTTTAGCTAAAGCCATTCTTCCGTGGTGAGCCCGCCAATCCCAGGCAAGGGAAGGACGCACACGAGCCCCCACCGGCTGTCGCTATTAAACGCTGTCACGGGATTTCTAGCGTTTCTCCTGGTGCGTCTAAAGGGTTTGTTCCCCAGACCCTCGTTTGTCCTTACTCACGGGGTCTTAGATGTCAATCAGGTTGGGATGATGCAATCCCTCAACCAGCCCACTCTGGTCGTCCCCTGAGGGGCTTCAATGAATAGTACAGTACTCAATACACAATTCCGTCTCCAAGAGACAATGGCCGTTATCAGTGGCTTTGTTTTCGCTGAGGCCAGGACACATTCCAAACCTTGTGGATTCTGCGTGTCTCTCTCTCATTTCCTGGGTCCCAGACCCGAATTAATAGCGATCTTGCGATTCTCAAAAAGGAGGGGGGCGACTTTGTTCCCTTCGGCCCCTCAGAGTTGTGGCACATTCGTAACACCTTCTAAAACAATCTACTAGCTGAGCGCCAAACAATTGTCAAGGCTAACTGCATTCCAACAAGACCCAACATAAAACAGAGCAAAATTAAACATTAAAAAAACCTCATGAAAAAATATAGTATAAAATATTAAACAGAACTAAGAAAATTCAGAACATATTAACTTGGAAAGTATGAACTCAATGAAAACTTACTGATGTTAAATCCTTAATTTTCTAACCAAAGAAATAAAAGTTCAAAAAAATTAGATATGAAGGTATACCAAAAGAAAAAAAAACAATTTTCATAAAAGAAAGTAATGTACAGTTAGACTGCTGATTCTAAAAAAAAAGGATCCATCAGGCATGCGTAACATAGATTTATGTAGGGAATTATTGAACAGTTAAACTTCTGATACTGATTCGGAAATTTAAAAATCCTCTACCTCTTGAGTGGAACGGAACCATTTCTGAGAGACATTTTTCAAAATGATTCTAAGACAAGCGGGGTAACGATAAAAGGGTTTAAAACTTTTATTATACAATTCCGACATAACCTTTTTAAACTTGAAGCGTTCATTCAACACCTCGGGTGAAAAATCCTCTACAATTCTGATCTTCTGGCCTTCATAATCGATCATACCTTTCTGATGAGATTCACAAATTAAAAGTTCCTTTGTTTGAAAGTCGTGAAGATAAATGATCACTGAGCGGGGTCGTTCTCCTGGAGGAGGCCTTGGCACTGCCGATCTATGAGCTCGGTCTATTTTAGGTGGAGATTTTAAAATATTCAGAATAAGTTAGCCAAAAGGTTTGCAAAAACTTCCGAAGGCTGATTGCCTTCCATTAACTCTTTAAAACCCAGAATTCGTAAATTATTTCTTCTGCTTCTATTTTCTAAGTCGATAATCTTCTGTCTTAATTTTTCATTAACCTTTGACTGTTTATCACAGATCTTTTCCAGGTCATCAATCTTTGCATACAACATTGTCAAAGTGTCTTCATTCTCTTTTATCTGTTTGTCGTATTCACTTAAAGTTTATTGAATAGAACGCAATTTTACATCCATTCATTTAAATTCAGCGCTGAGTTGCCGGAATTTCTGCTGGAACTCCTCCGACAGTTCATTCTTATGCTTCCAAAGTGTCTGCATAATAGATTCCAAAGTTACAGGAGGGTCCTCTTCTTTTTTAGTAAGCTTTGGAACCCCTCATCGTAGAACAACATTGCGTTTAAAAGTAAGTTTTCAAAACAAGTTGGAAACAGTAAATTAAGTAGAGTAACAGCAACTATAAAAACGCTGCTACTCCATCGACAGCTAGTAGTGATCGTTTTCCTTTTCTTTGATGCATCACCAGCACGTGCATCGGATTTACGGTTTGGAGGCATGGTTACAAGGGTAAATAAGAGAAAAATTTAAGCCAAATACAAAGTTACACACTCAACACACTGTTAACGGCAATGTGATCCGACTTAAAATGACGGACGGCGTTCTCCTTCCTTGAGCCGACAAACCGCTGAAGCCGTGCATTGTTTTCATGAGTGTCACAAAGTAGTGCGTGCGTTCGTTATTATGAACCATTGCATTTAACTCAAATTTTCAATATAAAAGGCTTTATGGCAATCTGTTCGTAAGTAAGAGTTGTCTGTAAGTTGGACGTTCGTAACCCGGGGACTGCCTGTAGTCTCAGCATCGGTACCCAAGAAGCTACTCCAGATGGCTGGTATTGATGCTTGCTGCACCTCAGCCAGAGGCTGCACAGCTACACTGGGCAACTTTGGTAAGTCAGAGTCCTGATCTTGGCAAAAGCATTTCTACTTATTTTTATGTGTAACTTTTGTGGAAAAAGTTGTGAATCTCTTGGTGTTGGAGTTGTAATTGTTTGAAGGTAGAACAATAAAAAATTATTTGTTTACTGACACCAATGTTAGTTAATGGTTGGAGACCATTATAAATTTTGTGACTTTATAACTTAGTTGTGCTTAGTTTAAAATACTTTTTGTGTGTCTCAGTTCTGCATAATTTAACCTGCTGGTCTGTAATAGTGAGAGAGGGAAATGGAAAAAAAAGATATGGGTGTTTTTTTAAGGTGAACACTGAATTTCAAGATTCATTTTTAAACTAACTGAACTGGCATGATTTCTTTTGCGTATTTACAGATAAAGCTACCTTTAATGCCTTCTCTAAGATTTACAGCGATCTGACCCCAGACTTTTGGAAAGAGACTGTATTTACCATGTATGGATGAACCATGCATAATAAATTACATTTTTAATTAACTTCTAGGTAATACACTTTAGTTTGTATTTAGTGGTGGTATCTGTTTCATTGGTCAGCATTGCCAGCTTTCAAATATGTTTTTCCTTTTTAGGAGTTCACTGATCACCTGGCCAAAACTCACACCCGTGTGTCTGTTCAGAGGTCCCAGTCTGCTGTTGCTATAGCAACATAAGCATTTATGGAAGAATGAAATAAAATAAAATCATTTTCTCATGATCTTGTGTTAGTGTGTTCTGTTGTGATGAGAAATAGATTATGAATAAGTATGTAGGTCCCAGTCTGCTGTTGCTGAAAATGAAAGTCAGTATTCTTGGAATTCTGTATCGGATTTGGAAAAGGCAAAAGTACCACCAATGGATAACAGTAAGTTGGGAAGAAGAATTCATTGAATAATTGATTATAAATATTTGGCAGTTTGGGCTATCATCTGGGATCAACAATTCAAACTAATGCCAACATGGTTAAGGGGAAAACCCAAAAGTAAAATACTACAGATGTTGGAAATGCAAGATTGTCTGAAGACCATCTATGGTTTAGCTTGATAACTTCTCATGGGAGAAGGGGAGGAGTGAAGTTGATGGTGAAGGTGATAAAAGGGCTGGAGAAATGGGAAGTGGAAGTAAAATGGGTGACCACTTGGAGATCCCACTCTTTCTGGCGAATGGAGCATTACTGCTTGGCAGTTTCCCAATCTAGATTGCCTTTCACTGACATACCAGCCATACTGCTAGCACCAGACACAATATATAACCCCAGCATTCACAGGTCAGCTCAGCAGGAAGGACTGTTTGGGGCCCTGAATGGTAGTGAGGGAGGTGGTGTAGCTCTTGTTCTAGACAGGAGCAGAGATCAATGTGGAGGGGCGAATGGACCAGGGAGTTGTGGAAATCAGAAAGTGGAGGGAAAGATGGTGGAATCCCATTGGAGATGGCAGTTGTGGACAATTATCTGCTGGACGTGGAGGATGGTGGGGCAGTAGGGGAGGACAAGAAGAACCCTATCCCTTGTAGGGTGGTGGGAGAATAGGGAGAGAGCAGACGTCCATGAAATAGAAGACATGGTTGAGGGCAGCGTGGATAGTGGAGGAAGGGAAGACCCTTTCTTTGAAGGACATCTTCATTCTGGAATGAAAAGCCTCATCCTGAGAGCAGTAGTGGGGACAGGAATTGAGAGAAGGGGATGGTGTTTTTAAACAAGTGAAAGGTAAGAGGCGACATAGTACAGGTAGCTGTGAGTCCATGGGTTTACAATAGACATTAGATAAGCTGTCTACAGATTTAGTGAGATTGAGAAAGGGGAGGGAGGTGTTAGAAATAGACCAGGTAAATTTGAGGGCAGGGTGGAAATTGGAGGTGAAGTGGATGAAGTCAACGAGTTCCACATAGATGTTGAAAGTAGCACCAATGCAGTCATCAATGTAGCAAAGGAAAATTGTGGGACAGCTATGCTGCCAACGAACAGGCAGGCATGGTCACAGGTCAACTTCCCAGCTTTTTACTTCACCGCCCCCCCAGCTTTCACCTATCATCGTTTTTCTCCACAACCCACCCACCCTTAACTCCTCAGCTTTGTCCTCCAGTCCTACTAAAGGGTCTCAGCCCGAAATGTCAACAGTACACTTTTGCATAGATGCTGCCTGACCTGCTGAGTTGCTCCAGCTTTGTGTGTGTTGCTTGGATTTTCAGGATCTACAGATTTTCTCGTGTCAATTGTGATTGAATTACTGAACAGCATGTAGATGCCAACTACAATTTTAAAGCTGGTTTCATGTACCCCAGCTCGACATGATATAACAACAGATTTAGGCACCTGGCTTTCAACTGTCAAGAACCAAGGTTTTATTTCATTCCCAAGCTATAGCAAAATCATTGATTGTCAAGCATTCCATTGCATTAGTACAAAGCAAAAAAAAAACCTTCAAGTGCCTAATATTTGAAATTAAGCAGAAAATGATCAGAAACATTATGGTCAAGCAACACTCAATTTAGATCTGAAACACCTTTCCTCAGACTATGAACAGTTCTTTATATATTAAAGTTTTTCAGAAGAGGAACAAATGGATCAAGACAAAGTGTAATCGTTCCTTTCCACATTAGTCAGAAAATCAGCAGCAATGCAAGTGTTAATTCAAGGTTGTTTTCCAATGTGGTCAAAAGATACAGCTCAATTGAAAGAATGATTAAAACATCAAGCTATTCAACATTTCCACTACTGTTTTATTTCACTTCTAACAGCTAACATATTTCATCTAATCTCAGTACAAGTCTCTAATTTAGTTTTAAGAGCATTATACAATTCAGGAATGGTAAATATATTGTTTCAATATCCACTCAGGTGTGGAACCCAGTGCAGTCTTCTGCTGCTGTAACCCATCCACTTCATGATTCAATGTGTTGCATGTTCAGAGATGCCCTTCTGCACATCACTGTGGGAACAGCTATTTGAGTTACTGTTGCCTTTCCATCTGCTTGAACTAGTCTGGCCAATCTCCAGACCTCATGAACAAGGCATTTTCACCCACAGAACTGCCGCTCAAAGGAGGTTTTCTGTTTTTCGCACCATTCTTTATAAACTTTAGAGACTGTTGTGCGTGAAAAGCCCAGGAGATCAGCAGTTTTTGAGATGCTCAGACCGCTCAGCCTGGCACCAATAATCATTCCACGTTCAAAGTCACTTAGATCACATTTCTTCTCCATGCTGTCGTTTGGTCAGAACTGTACCTCTTGACCGTTAAAAGATGTACCTAACAAATTAGCCACTGAGTGTGGTGATGCTCCTGTGCAAACAATGAGCACACTTCAATCCACTAAACTTCAGACCTGAAAAGGCAAGAATGAAAAAAATAAGTTAAGTACTTCTCATTAAATTACAATTTAACAATTAATCAGACCTTGTATACAATAGAATCCTGAGTTCAAATGACCTTATAACTTTGCACCTTATTTACCTGCACTGCACTTTGTAATCACAACACTAATCAGCACCGTTATTGCTTTTCCTTTGTACTAATTTAGTGTAATTATGCCATGGACTTACCTGTATAGATAGCATCCAACAGCAAATGTGACAATAAACCAATTTAAACTACTGAACAAGAAGTGTAATAGAAGTGCTCAACAGGTCAAGGAAAATCAGAACAAAGGTAACATGACTCTGGGAAGAGAAAATAAAGTTACAGAGGGTGGAAGGACAAAGGACACTTGTTTCTAATAGTGCAAGGCTCAGGTCTTTGAAATTCCAAGAGACCACCCAGTCAAATTAATGGGTGCAGTTGGAAAGCGCACAGAAGCTATGAATAAGGGCAGCAAGAACAAAGCACAAGTTGCAAGATTGTAAATTGTTTTTCAAGTGTGGTACTAGATGAGAAGTGTATACAGTCAGCACTCCTTATCCGCGGGTTCTGAATGCATGAGTTCAACCAACCACAGATTGGGAAATCCCGGAAGTTCTCTCTCCAGCCCTTGTTGCTTGAGCATGTAGAGACTTTTCTTCTTGTCCCTTAACACCACAGTATAACAACCATTTACATTGTATTAGGTATTATAAGTAATCTAGAGATGATTTAAAGTATATGGGAGGATGTGCATAGGTTACCGCAGATGGGGAATTGAAAAAAAACACTGGAAGTTCTCCAAGTCAGAACAGGTATATCCGGTATTATTTAGCGTCAGTTAGTCAAATGTTTGTCTTAGTATATCGTATATATTTTACCTTTCTATGCATGTAAAACACTTAAGAAACGTATGTATTTCAATGACTAAACCACTGCTTTCCTTAGTAATAATTGTAGCTTTCATCAGGGCAGGGCCTTCACATGCTTCATTATTCTCACTTTATCCTTTAAACATGTTCCTATTGTTGACCGACTGTAGCCTAATGCTTTTTCAATGACCGATGGCATTTCGCCACTTTCTGATCACTTTATTATTTCCACTTTATTTTCAATCGTGATCATTTTCCGGAACAGAAAAACTGCATGCTGGTGGACTTTAGGACCCGGCGGAGGTCCTGAGCTCCGCCGGGTCCTAAAGTCCACCAACTTGAACATCCGCATGGGGTCCCGGAACGAATCCCCATAGATAAGGAGAGCCGACTGTATTTAAATTACAGTAAAGTAGAAATGAAAATCATTAAAAGTGAAATAAAGTGTGGATAAAACAAAGGAATTAAGAGAGAACAGGAAGATATCTTTATAATATCCAAAAGAAGTGGGATGGTTGAGAAATATAAGGGGGGTTAATATTGAGCTTGAGGTTTGGTGCATAAACACAAGAAAGTCTACATTTGCTGGAAATCCAAAGCAACACACAAAATACTGGAGAAGCTCCGGTCAGGCAGCATCTATGGAAATGAATAGTCAAATGTCGATTATCTGTTCATTTCCATGGATGCTGCCTGACCTGCTGAGTTCCTCCAGTATTTTGTGTCGGGTTAAATAGTACATTGTTTCTAATAAACAATGACAAGATCTCAGGATTATTGCTTTAAATATATAATGCAGTTTTCAAAGAATACAGGTTTTTTAAAATATAGAATTGGATTCAAATAAACATATAGGGTTTAGATATCCTGACCCACACTCCAGTTCAGAAGGTGACACTAAGATTGTACGACTTACAGCCAGTTGTCAGCTGTCAAAGCCAGGAACCAAGTGGCTGAACGCAAAAGAACAGTACTGTGGGGCATGAACAGGGCTGGATGTTCAAGAGAAAATTAGGCCCACAACCAGGCCAGTGTCCAGCAAGCTCAGAAATTTAAATGGAATGAAGGATATTTGATCAGCAATAGATCAAAAAGACTGCTTCTGTACTGCCAATTATGCAAAACTTTTTTTGTCAAAAGCTATTATCCTCTCAACATCACTTGGGTTTACATTTTTTGATTTTTCAACATCCGTTCCTTGATGTCCATTTATTGGTATGCGGGTTTTATCAGCCACAAATAAGAACAGTGGGCAATAAGCTTAGCATACCAGTTAATTTTGGCACACTTATCTTACCAACAACAATAGATAATGCTGTTGTTAACTTTCAGAGTATGCCACACTCGAACAGGCAAGCCACCCGACTATAAACAATGACAGCAGCATGAAACACTGCTTGTTGTCCTGTTAGTCACTGCTGATATCAATCCAAAATTTAAAATATCCACTAGCTTGTGAAAACGTATCAACACCAGGTGGGAGGTACCAGATGATAGAACTCCAGATTAAATCAAAATGCTGAAATCTGGAGCAACAATTTGCTGGAAGAACTCAGCAGTTCATGCAGAATGTCTGGGAGGATAAAAAAGTCAACAACCTTTCAGGTCAAGATCCTTTATCACTCTTCCAACAGATTGCTGTTCAAGGTGGTGGTATGGATCATTAAGGACCCTCATCATCTGACCTCTTCTCTCTACCATTGGGGAGAGGCCCACACTCAACAATTAGAAACAATCCCCCCCCCCCCAACACTATCAGATTTCCAAAGTTCATGGACTTAGTTTTGTGCTGCACTATTGATAACAATACTCCATACCTTTAAACAACGCCTTTGCCGTAAAATGAACCTTTCACGACATACGAGACAGATAACAAATTAACGCTCAACAGGTGCAAACATTTGCATTGTAACCTTTAAAAAAAATTAGTAAATTTTTTCCCCCACCATCAAATTTTGAACCGCTCGTGAATATCATTTTGTAGTATGACATCTTAAATATGTTTGTATGCCCAGCACCTGATACTACAAACAATCGTTTTCGATAACGAAGTGCTGTGTTGAATAACGACTGCAATTTGTAGTTTTATACCGTGAATTATCAGGCATTTACAATCACCTCACCTTCCTCACTCTGGAATACAAAAGGCCGCAGTATTACCGACCTACTAATTTATACCCCCTCCACGTCGTCACCGCACCGCTTCCCCCGCCCCGACTCTGAATAACACATAAATACGAGTTTGATTAAGGCCGATGAATTGATCCATGCTCGGTCCGGGCCTTGAAGTCCCCCTAGATAATCTCGGGTTGGTTAATCTCGCGAGATCTCAGAAGCTTTAATAGACGTGCGCGCCAGAGTTCGGCCTTCTGTGGAAAATTATCACGTAAGTAGTCTGTCGTGGTCGCTCGGTAATCGGTGGCATATCCCGGTCATCTGCCCTCAAGGCCTCCAATCCACGGCCGGGAAGCACCCTTCTCCAATTAATAAAGCTTATTTTGTCGGCCTTTTTTGTGCCCGATGCGAATCTAATCGATGGCAAGGAGTTTAATACTGGCCGAGTCCTGGGGCTTCTATACCCCAATTAGGCCAAGAGCCGGACTGAACTAGCAGCTGCCTTTAGTTCTGTACAGTAGTGGATTATATCTGTTTTCTTGCGTGAAAAACAGTTCCCAGCCCTAACCTTAAAGGGAATTATATTTCACTTAAGATTTATGAAGAGAGTCTGAGCTGTTCACGTGTGGCTGGGCTTCAGTAGAAAGATGCATCAAAGGAAATTCAGCTGTATAATCTTTGCTTTCACTTGAATCAACTTCACATCCACGCCTTTATTAACATATTCAGGAACTGTGATGAGATGAAACGTTATGTTTTTGCAGTTGTTAATATTATGTTTAAAAATACAACAGCGCATTCGAGTACATAGTGATTGTAGGTGCAATTGGTGTTATGCTCGATGTTTAGCCCTCCGTGATAATTGATGGAGCAGCCCGCTTGGTTGTAATATCGTAATGAGTGGGAATTTTCTGTAAATAAATTTGCTGTTTCTGATAGAATAGTGACACAGGCAAATAATTTTAAAGTGATTTCATTAAAATCTTTGAGGTCCATTAATAGGCCAGTACTTATCCATTGGTGACTGAAAATTCTAACCTCTTGTATTTTTTTTTAAACTGTACCCATCAACCATAGAGACACTCCCTTAGAGTCAGAGTTTTGAATCTGTTTCTTTAGTGGGAAACAAAAAAGAAGAAATAGCAACCAGAGTTTTGTAATAGTGGATGATGATTTGATAGTGGAATACCAGGGTGTGATTTATAATAAGATCAGGGAATGCTATACTGGAACAGTTTTATTTCTGTAATGATGCAGATTAATTGGTTAATTACTGTGGACAATTGTTGATGCAGACCTGTCTAGAATGTAGATATTACTCTACTTTGAAATCTGAATGTGTTTCTACTACATCCTGTGATTTAATTTTTGCTTTACAGCAAATGGCGGACGACGCCGGTGGTAGAGGAGGATTTCGTGGTGGGTTCGGTTCTGGCGGCCGTGGGCGTGGTCGAGGCCGTGGTAGGGGTCGTGGTCGAGGCCGGGGTGCACGTGGTGGTAAAGCTGAAGATAAAGAAGTAAGATTCACAATTGAGTAAATGAAATAGCTTTTGACTTTTTTTGTGTGTATGCACAAACTCTTGTTGCGTTAGTTCTGAAATGTGTTCAATTTCCGCAGTGGGTGCCAGTAACAAAGCTTGGGCGCTTGGTGAAAGATATGAAGATCAAGACTCTGGAAGAAATTTACCTTTTCTCCCTTCCTATTAAGGTAAAATCCTGACGATTTAATATTCTTAGTATGACAATTTTATAATTCCTCATGTGAAACATTGTCCTGAGTTTAAAGCTTTTTTTTGTATAGGAGTCTGAAATCATTGACTTCTTCCTGGGTTCAGCCTTGAAGGATGAAGTTCTCAAGATCATGCCTGTGCAGAAGCAAACCCGTGCTGGCCAGCGCACAAGGTTCAAGGTAAGGGTTTTTGTTTCTAGATCACTACTATTGTACAAAGTGAATTATGTTACTTGTTTAAAAAGTAAATTTTAAATTTCCTTTTTGAAATTTTCAGGCTTTTGTTGCTATTGGAGACTATAATGGCCATGTTGGATTGGGTGTCAAATGTTCAAAAGAAGTAGCCACTGCCATTCGAGGGGCTATCATTCTGGCAAAACTGTCGATCATTCCTGTACGACGTGGTTATTGGGGTAACAAAATTGGAAAACCACATACTGTACCTTGCAAGGCAAGTTTACGTACTGATAAGCATTCTTCATTTAATGTATTAAGGTTTCAGTTATATTTGTGGTTCTGTGAAGGCAGTGATATAGCAAATACCTGGCACAACAAATAATTAATTCAGACAATTGTTTAGTGTTTTTGCTCTATTGAGATGAATAAGTGTATGTATAGGGGTAAATTAAGGGGTGAGTATGGGTCCAAGTCACTGATCTGCCATTAAGAGAGTTGCATGTACTTTATCCCTCTATGACAGAGAAAAGGAATGATATTCTAGTATGAAAAAATGATGCTAATAGGTTTTGCACGTCTCTTAATGTAACGATAAGCAGTTCATATTATTTTTATGCAGCACTATGCCCAAAGCCATTGGATCTCTTGTACTATATATTATAGGTATATTGCTCACCATTTTCATTGTAGTCTGAACAGAACTTTACATAACTGTTTAATGTTAGTTCTTTAGGTTGTTTAGCTTTTTTGATTCAGTCCCTGCCAATATTTTAATGTGTATGCATTTTAAAAGTCCATTTTATAATGGACTTTTTCTGCCCTTTTCAGTTCCTTAGTGGTTGCCTTCTGCAGTCTGTCTGATGAAGGAACTTTTCTCTGAAATGTTAACCTTTTTGCTCTTGCCATGTATGCAGCCTGACAGGAGTATTTTGTGGTTTTATTTCTGGCGTGTCACTTTCTGGTTGTTCACCTGCATTGGTCCTAAACATAAAAAGCACTGTCTTCTGATAAGGATTTTTAGTCTGTAGAAGTTGCATCTTTTCATACAGTATCCGTCTTGCTGTGGCCCTGGTGCAAATTGCATCAAATTGAGTCCAATTTGTGCGGAACCTGTTTTTGTAGTGCACTTCCTGCCTGTTCCAGGATAAATGCCAATGTCACAATGTTTCTCAGCAATGTATTCATCTGCTTATCCCAGGTGGCAGTGGTAAACAAAAAACAGGCAAAATCTCAAGCCTGCTGTAAAATGTAGGTCCTCACGTCCAAAGTAATAACTGTCTTTCCAATCAATGTACTTTCTATATGGATTAAAATATTCTATTTGCTGACACCAGAGCAGTTTATGGTCAAGTCCACTAGAGAAAAAGTGATTTTAGATTGGGTGTTGTGAAATGAGTGAGATTTGATTAGAAAGTAAAGGAACCTTTAGGAATCAGTGATTATTTGATAGAATTCACCTTGCAGTTTGCAGTTCACCCTAAAGTTAATGTTTCAATAGAGTACAGAGAATTGCAGAGGCATGAGAAGGGGAATTTGCTATATTTGTTTGGAAGGGGACACTAAGGGATGATGGCTGGAGTTTCTGGAGGCAATTTGGAAGCCAGAGGATACATCCCAAAGATGAAGAAATATCCTAAAAGGAGGGTGAGCACCATGGCTGACAAGTCAAAGACAGCATAAAAGTAACAGAGCATGTAATATGGCAAAAATAAGTGGGAATTTAGAATATTGGGAAGCTTTTTAAAAAAAAAACCCACTAGAAGGCAACCAAATACAAACAAGGAGAGAAAAAGGTAAACTAGTCAATAATATTAAAAGAGGATTCCAAAAGTTTTTTCAGAAATATAAAGGGCAGAGGCAAGAGAACATATTGAATTGCTGGAAAATGATGCTGGAGAGGTAGCAATGGGACAAAGAAGCGGCAGATGAACTTAAGTATTTTGTGTCAGTCTTCACTATGGAAGGCGAGCAGTACATGAGAAATTTTGAGTGTCAGAGCAGTAGAGCGTAGTTGCTATTAATAAAAAGAAGGTATTTGGAAGCTTGAAAGGTCTGTCAGGACTACACCTCAGGGTTCTTAAAGAGATTTTGGAGGTATTATTAATGATCTTTCAAGAAGCACTAGATTCTGGAATGCTTCCAATGGACTGGAAAGTGTCTCTCCATAGAAGAAAGGAAATTAGAGGCCAGTTAGCTTGACTTCAGTGGTTGGGAAGATGTTGGAGTTAATTATTAAGGATGAGATTTTGGGTACTCTGAGGCATGATTACATGCCATGCCAAAGTCAGCATGTCTTCCTTGAGAGTAATTCTTGTGTGACAAATCTGTTGGAATTCTTTGAGGAAATAACAGGCAAGGTCAAAGGAGAGTTGGTGGCATTGCTTACTTAGATTTTCAGAAGGCCTTTGACGTGTGTTACAGGAAAGATGCGAGCATGGATAGAAGATTGGCTGGCAGGAGCCAAAGAGTTAGAACAAAGGGGCTATTCTGGTTTGCTGCATGAGATTAGTGTTCCACCGGGGTCACTTTTCACCTTGTACTTCAGTTACTTAGATGGAATTGAAGGCTTTGTGGCCAAGTTTGCAGTCGATACATAGATGGAGGGGCTTCTAGTGTTGAAGCAGGAACTCTGCAGAAGGACTTGGGCAGATAGGGAGATTGGGCAAAGAAGTGGCAGATGGGATATTATGCAGGGTAGTGTATAGGAATAAAGACATAAAATGGGAAGAAAATTCAAAAAATAGGTTCAAGAGGACTTGAGAGTTTGCATGCAGGATTCACTTGCAGGTTGAGTCGGTGGTAAGGAAGGCAAATGCAATGTTCATTGTTAAGGATGAGATTTTGGGGTACTCAGAGGCATATAACATGCCAAAGTCAGCATAGTTTCCTTGAGGGGAAATCTTGTCTGACAAATCTGTTGGAATTCTTTGAGGGAATAACAGGCACGGTAGACAAAGGAGAGTCGGTAGATGTTGCTTACTTAATGTTTTCAGAACCCTTTGACATGGTGTTATAGGAAAGATATGAGCATGGATAGAAGATTGGCTGGTAGGAGCCAAAGAGTTAAAACAACAGAGCCTATTCTGGTTTGCTGCAGAAGATTGGTGTTCCACAGCGGTCAATATTGGGAGCACCTTTTACCTTATATTTCAATGATTTAGATGGAATTGATGGCTTTGTGGCCAAGTTTGCATAGATTGTTGATGAAGTGGGAAGTCTGCAGGAAGACTTGAACAGATTGGGAGTTTGGGCAAAGAAGTGGCAGATGGAATATAGTGCAGGGGAGTGTATAGTCATGCACTTTGGCAGAAGGAATAAAGGCATAAAATGGGGAGAGAATTCAAAAATCAGGTTCAAAAGGACTTGAGAGTTCTCATACAGGATTCACTTGCAGGTTGAGTCAGTGGTAAGGAAGGCAAATGCAATGTTAACATCCACTTTCAGAGGATTAGAATATAAGAGCAGGAAGGTGATGCTGAGGTTTTATAAGGCATTGATCAGACAGCACTTGGAGTACTGTGGGCAGTTTTGGGCTCTGTAGGTGTATTGGCATTGGAGAGGGTGCAGAAGAGGTTCACAAGAATGATTCTGTGAATGAAAGGGTTAACATATGAGGAATGTTTGGCTCAGGACCTGTACTTGCTTGAGTTTAGAATGACTGGATATTGTTAAACCCTGGTGAATATTGAAAGGCCTAGATAATGGATGTGGACAGCATGCTTCCTATTGTGGGTGAGTTTAGGACTAGTGGGCAGAGCATCAGAATAGAAGGATGCAGAAGAGGATTTCTATAGTCAGAGGGTGGTGAATCGGGAATGCAATGCCATGGACAGCTGTGGAGGCCAAGTCACTGAGTTATTTAAAGTAGTGATTGATAGGTTCTTGGTTAGTCAGGGCATCAAAGGTTACAGGGTTAGGCAGAGATTGGTGTTGCAAGGGATAATAAATCAGACTTATTTATGGAATGGTGAAGTAGAATTGATGGGCTGAATGGGTTCATCTGCTCCTATCTTTGGTCTACTTGTTAAAAAGTATAATGAATGGGACTTCCAGTTCTGTTGACACAAGATAGTGTAATTATGAAAGCTCAAATTGCCATATTATGCTTCCTTTTCCTCACTCTTGAGAGCCTCAATATATTTCATAAACCAGCAATTTAAAACAGTTCAGCCAAGATTCTTCCTCATTTTCTGGATCAGCGGTTCCCAAATCTTTTTGTGTTGATGGCTCCTTGCTCCCAGACCACATCCCCGGTGTTTGCTCTGGACATTATATAAATATGAGAAAATATTTTTACTTTTGATACACTGAAAGAAAATTCAAAGCAGTGACAAGTAATTGCATTAATTCAAATCAATTTGTTCTGGCATCTCTGCTTGTCAAGGTCAACCGTGGAAATCTCAGCTATCTATATTGGATAACCCAAGCCAGGGCAGCACGATATGGAGAGCAAGCTGATAAATCCAATGCAGTGCCGAGATCCATACAGTTTGGCACCAGCAGCGATGTAGGAGTTGCCAGTTGGCGTTGAAGTCAACGCAGGACTGCCTCAGATTTTCTTTGGAATGTATTCCTAAAACCTTCACTATGAGTGGATATAAACATAAGGCCGCAGTGGTTTGAAATCAGTGTTTTCCTTCTAGATGAGCTACCAGCCATGCCTGTTGAGCTCTATTTGCCTGGAGCGACTGTTTTTAAGGCACTACTAGCCTGCCTTTGCCCCTTCAGTGGAAATGATTCTGCCAAGCTTAGTAGCTAAGCCTCACATGAAGCCGGGAACTGTTTCTGGCTATCAAAGGCTATTTAAGACGCCACTGGAAACATTTAGTACTTTATCTCCCCCCACTGCTATGACAGCCTTAAGGAACCTCAAATATTGTACTGTACAACAGTAGTGAACAGCAAAAAAGCATGGGCCAGGCCTGGAAAAAAGATATATTCAGTCCAGATTTCTCATGATATGCCAGTTACGGAAGAGTCGCATTGCTTATCAACTATAATGTGAACAAACTCTTCTTGGGCTTCCAGCTGGAGACAGATACTGATTATAACCAATGTTTCGATGACCAGCTCTGCCATCTTTATCCCTGAATAAGAGTTTATTCATCATATACATCTTTTTTCAAACTGTAAAGTGCTTTGACCAAAGTCTTAAAGAGAATGGTAGGATTAGCAGGAGATTGGATAATTGCATGATCATTGTAATCAATTGAGGCACTGAAGATCAAATATAATAGTCATTCACTTAAATTAAGTCTGTAATCCTTTAGCTGTGCCCTTGCTACCAAGCACACACTTTATTTTTATTGCCGCCTTAGAAGCTCCCACATCCCCCAGAGGTGTGTCATTACCTGTTTTGGGAACCACTGCTCTAGATCATTAATCAGACGAAACTATTTCTGAAGGACACATAGAATTGCAGATTCTGAATCTGTGGCAATAAACTATCTGCTGGAAGAACTTAGTGGGTTGAGCAGCATCTATGGGGGTTGGGAAGGAATTTTTAATGTTTTGGGTTATAAACTTGACTCTGCTCATGTACAACTTTGACCTGAAATATTGACAATTCTTTTTGCCCACCAATGCTGCTGAGTTCTTCAGATTGTTTGATGAACCCTATTCTGATCTTGCATTTATTTGTAAGGTGTGTCAGGGCTCAAACTCTTCAGCGTCACTGATGTCAAAGCCAAAGATGCTAGTACTGAACAGGGTCAGTTGGAGCAATCTTGCTCAGTGCAGTTCAGCCAAATTACCCATTTTTGTTTGTGACTTAATTCTACACAATGTTGCATAAATTTTCTGGAGCCCACTAACTTGAACAAGCATTTTGCATTATAATGATGTTTTTGTTATTGAGAATTCAACTCCATTTTTCATTGAGTATCTTGTAATATTAAGTATTAAATTTTTTTTTAAAGTGTTCCATTTACATTTGAAAATGTATTCTATACAGGTGACAGGCAGATGTGGTTCAGTTTTAGTCCGCCTGATCCCTGCCCCACGTGGAACTGGTATAGTCTCAGCACCGGTACCCAAGAAACTACTCCAGATGGCTGGTATTGATGATTGCTACACCTCAGCCAGAGGCTGCACAGCTACACTGGGCAACTTTGGTAAGTCAGAGTCCTAATCTTGGCAGAAGCCTTTCTCGTTAGTTTTATGTGTAACTTTTGTGGGAGAAGTTGTGAATCACTTGGTGTTGGAGTTGTGTATTTCTTTGAAGGCAGAACAATATGAAATTGTTTGTTTACTGACACCAATGTTAGTTAATAGTTGGAGGCCATTATAAATGATGTGACTTCATATCTTGGTTGTGTTCAGTATAAAATATTTTTTGTGTTCTCACAGTTCTGCATAATTTTAACCTGCTGGTGTGTAATAGAGAGGTAAATGGGAAACAAAACATGGGTGTTTTTTTAAGGTGTACACTGAATTAAGTTTCATTTTTGAAACTAACTGAACTGTCATAATTTGTTTTGCTTATTTACAGCTAAAGCAACCTTTGATGCCATCTCTAAGACTTACAGCTATCTGACTCCAGATCTTTGGAAAGAGACTGTATTTACCAAGGCTCCTTACCAGGTAACTAGTCAATTTAGTGGATCATGATTATAAAAATAAAATGATTTGCAAATTATTTTAATTTCAGTCATTTTAACTTTTCAATGCCAGTACTAAATTGAAATGTATAATAAATTAATTAACTTTTAGGTAATACACTTTAGTTTGTATTTAGTGCTGTATCTGTTTCATTAGTCAGCATTGCCAATTTTCATTTGTTTGTTTTTCCTTTTTAGGAATTCACTGATCACCTGGCCAAAACTCACACCCGTGTGTCTGTTCAGAGGTCCCAGTCTGCTGTTGCTCCAGCAACATAAGCATTTATGAAAGAATGAAATAAAATCAAATCATTTTTTCATGATCTTGTGTTAGTGTGTTCTGTTATGATGAGAAATAGATTATGAATAAAGTCATGTGGGAAGTTATAAATTACTTGCCAAATTATTTTTATATGGCATGGGTGTATAGTTAATATCAAATGTAGTTGCATTTTATATCAAATTTGATATAAAATACCCTTTGGCCCTGTTGGATATCAATCAGGAGTTATGAAATGAGTCTCTGTCCTCCCTGTGGAATGCATGGGTTTTCTCTGGTTTCCTCCCACAGCCCAAAGATGTATTGTCTTTGGACGGGGTAATTGGTCTGTGTAAATTGTCCCATGATTGAGTTAGGGTTATTTTGGGTTCTTTGGGGTTGCTGGGGTGATGTGGCTCCAAGGGCCTACATTGCACTGTATCACTAAAATAAAAAATAGTAATGAATTAAAAATGATAATCCAATCTTTAGTTAAGACTTGTATACAATTTAACTTCCAACTGATACTTTGTGGCTTGTGAAATCAATTGGGTGTGGGGCGTTCTCTGTCCTATTGAAAGCTCGTAGGGAGAGTCAACAGATGACTTTCCAATCAGAAGAGAAAATCTGCAGATGTTGGAAAGCCAAGTAGGTGATTGGTGAAACTGGAGGAAGGGGAGGAGTGAAGGCGATTGGCAAAGGAGATAAAAGGGCTGAAGAAGGGTGAATCTTGAAAACAGAAGGCCATGGAAGAAAGGGAAGTGGAGGGGGGAGCACCATTGGGAGGTGATGGGCAGATGAGAGAGGGGAATGGTGGGGTGGGGGTGGAATTACCAAGTTTGAGAAATTAATGTTCATGTCAATCAGGTTGGAGTCTACCTAGATGGAATGTGTTGCTCCTCCAGCCTGAGTGTGGCCTCATAGCAATTGAGGAAGCCATGGATTAACAGTCCATGCTCCTCCACTTTTTTCCAATGGTCTTCTGAACTCCATCAGATTCCTCCTCCAGCCCTTTTATCTTTCACCAATTGACTTCCCAGCGCTTCATCCCTTCCCTTACGGTTTTACCCATCACCTACTACAGTACCTTTTACTACTTGCTGTCCTCCCCTCACCTTACTCTGACTTGTCATCTTTTTTTTTCTCCAGTCCTAATGAAGGGTCTCAGCCCAAAACGCCTTTTCCGTACATGCTACCTGGCCTGCTGAGTTCTTTCAGCATTATGTATGTGTTGCTAAGATGAATGTTTCCACTACTAGCACATCGATAAAGCTGTTGGTTACCCAAGGCATAGTTAAATTTATTATCCATGTATATATCACTGTATACTGCCTTGAGAATATGAAACTACCCATAAAGACTCCTAGTTACTTAACCTAGTCATATTCATGGAGCCTCCCTCAACACTAACAAAAGGGTGTATTTTGAGTGTCTGTCTTTTGATGGGGTTCTGCTAGCTGGGATGTGCTACCATCTACCATGTTTTATTCACATATGTAATTGTGTATTAATTTTGAGTATATTCAAAATGTTTATCAATCAAAACTAGTTACGGTAATTGAAGTGTAAAACTGGGATTTTCTTGTATTTTCACCACAACCCATCTGCAGAATAATTATGAACATACTGGTGTGTGTGTGTGTGTATATACTGTTACGTACCCGTGACACGTGACAGTGGTACCCTTGTCACGTGACTGGGGTTGAAGTTGTACTGGACATGAGGTAATGGTGGAGTGATGTCATTTTCCCGCCAGTAGAGGTCATGTGACAGGTTTTTTCTACAGGGTATAAAAGGAAGACCCACCCTGTCAGGTGGGGCAGTTCGTGGCTGGATTTGCCAAGATGACTTCATGTTACTGTGTGATTTAATGTGATGACGCAGTTTAGTTAAAAATGAAGTTTTATATAATGCCTAAAGTTTAAAAGGTCAGAGCCAACGGTTTCTTTGCTAATGGAGAGTGAAGAGAAGAATCGATTTTCGATGGATTGACTTCGACCTTGTGTGATCCTCATTCGGAAGGATTTCGTTTACTATTCTCACGATAGTCTCCGCTGGAAAAAGCGGGAGATTGAGAATATTGTGGAAGGAAGGTCAGTCATTTTAAGTTGTTATATTTAATAAAATTCGACGTGGGAGTTCGATGCTGGGAATCGAAGGACATCGACGTGGAAGAGAATTTACATCGCTTTAAAAAGTCTCTCCTTTTAAAAGTACCGTGAGCTTTTGAACTGTCGGCATATCGTTCTTTGAACTGTTTTCATTCGGCAATTCGCTTTGGAGAACTGTTTTTTTTCAATACTACTTTAAAGACTGTTTGAGACTGCAAAGCTATTAAGAACTGTCTGACCAGCTGCCAGCAGCTGAGCTCGGACCATTGTTTGGGTTTGTTTACATTTGAAGGGGGTTTGTTATCAGTGTTTAATAAACGTGTTATTTGTTATAAAAACCCTTCGTCTAACTCATCTATAATTATTGTTGCCTGAATACGTAAGATAATTATGGGGGCTCGTCCGGGATTGAATTATTTGATTTTAAAAAGTTTTTTGAATTTTGAATCGGTGTTTTGGTAACGGGGATTGCTCGTTTTTTTTTTGTTTGATTGGCTTGTGAGTGGTATTCGGCAACGATGAATATTGATGAGTTTCTGGATTCGCCAGTCGCGGATTTGTTAGCGAAGGCGAAAAAAACTGAAGTCTCTGAACTTGCTATTCGGTTGCATCTTAAAGGGATTTTGCCAACTACATCAAAAGCTGTAATACAGAGAAAGATCGCATCACATTTTGTGGCTTCGGGTCATTTTGAAGAATCGATTTTAGAATCGTTTCCAATAAGTAATCTGGAGATGCAGTTGCAAATCGAACAAATGATGTTAGAAAGGTGTAAATTGGAAGCTGAACAAAAGCAGAGAGATTTTGAATATGCAATGGAGAAATTAAGGTCTGTAGAACAGTCTGCTGATTCTAAAAAACCGTTTGTTGCTAGCCAAGAAATTAAATTGGTCCCTCCATTTAGTGAAACAGAAGTGGAGAGATATTTTCAACATTTTGAAACTATTGCTCGGATGTCAGAGTGGCCGAAAGATAAATGGTCAGTGTTATTACAGAGTGTAATCAAAGGAAAGGCACGACACGTTTATACAGCTTTAACTGCTGCGCAAGCATTAGATTATGATATTGTGAAAGAAAATATTCTCAAATCGTATGAATTGGTCCCAGAAGCGTACAGGGAAAGATTCAGGAGTTTGAAAAAGTCTGTGGAAAAGACTTATGTGGAATTTGCCTATGATAAAGCTATGTGTTTTGAGAGATGGGTTTCTTCTAAAAATGTAAATGAGGACTATGAGACATTGAGAGAGCTAATTTTGATGGAGGAATTTAAAAGAAGCATTCCTGTTGAAGTAAGGACCTACTTAAATGAGAGGGATACTGATAAATTGCAGGACTGTGCTAGATTAGCTGATGAGTATGTTTTAATCCATAAGAATAAATTTCCTCAGGGTAGAATTTTCAAGAGGAAAAATAATATGGAGACTCCAGGTAAATTAGAAACTAAATCAGAGGTTAATGAGAGAGGTAAGGAGGAAGGAAAACCTGTGAAGGAAAGACAGTTTGGTCTTATTTGTAACTATTGTAAGAAGCCTGGCCATGTAATAGCTAACTGTTTCAAATTGAAAAAGAAAGAGAAGGAAGCAGTTCCGGATGCTTGTGTGCAACATACTGAAGCACCTGTAAAGTTACAGGGTTTGGTAAACACAAATGAGGATTTGTTAGAGTCTGACAAAGTTAGAAAGGGATATGATCATTTTATAACTGAAGGGTTTGTATCCTTGAAAGAAGGATCTACTCTGGTGCCAATAAAAATTCTTAGGGATACTGGAGCTTCTCAATCACTGATGTTAGATAGTGTGTTGAAGTTTAATGAAGAGAGTGATACTGGTGAGGTAAATTACATAAGAGGTGTTGGAAGTGATTTTATGCCTGTACGTTTACATGAAGTAAATTTAAAGTCAGGGTTAGTTACAGGATTTGTTAAGGTAGGATTACAGCATAGCTTACCTGTGAAGGGTATTTCTTTATTGTTAGGTAATGACTTGGCAGGTGGACAAGTTTTTCCTGAAGTGCATTTAACAATGGAATCAGAGGTACCTGAGGTGAATTCTAACACAGATTCTTCTTGTGTTGTGACTAGAGCTATGGCTAAAAAGATTGATGTGCAGAATGAGGTTGTTACTCATGACTGTTCAACTCCGGATGTGAGTTTTGAGGATGTGTCAGAGACTTTCTTACCTTCGTTGTTTGAACAAGGTTCTGGGAGTAAGTCTGACTATGAAGATTTATCTCTGTCTCGGAAGGAGATGATAGCAGAGCAGAATAGAGATCCTGAGATTGTAAAATTAAGGGAACAAGCTTTACTAGGTAGTGAAATGGAGAAGGTGTCAGTAGGATATTACTTGGAAAAAAGAGTGTTGATGAGGAAGTGGAGGTCGCCTACAATTCCTGCAAGTGAGGAATGGAATGTTGTTTACCAGGTAGTTGTTCCTAAAGTTTATCGGAATGAGATTTTGACTTTAGCTCATAGTGTGCCTTTAGGTGGACATCAAGGGGTAAGGGAAACTGTGGACAAGATTTTAAAACATTTTTACTGGCCTGGTTTAAGAAAAGATGTGGCGATGTTTTGTAAGACGTGCCATACTTGTCAAATTGTGGGTAAACCAAATCAGGTTACACCAGTAGCTCCATTACAACCTATTCCAGCATTCGGTGAACCGTTTTCTAAGGTTATTGTAGATTGTGTTGGTCCATTACCAAAGACAAAAACTGGTTATCAGTATTTGTTGACTATCATGTGTACTTCGTCTAGGTTTCCAGAGGCAGTACCACTTAGGAATATAAAAGCTAAAACTGTGACGAAGGCTCTTATAAAATTCTTTACTTATTTTGGATTGCCTAAGGAAATACAAACTGATCAAGGTAGTAATTTTATGTCTGGATTGTTTCAACAGATAGTTTATAAATTGGGAGCTAAGCAAATCATTTCGTCTGCATACCATCCAGAATCGCAAGGTGCCTTGGAGAGGTTTCATTCTACTCTCAAGAATATGATTAGGACATATTGTGTGGAGAATGAAAGTGACTGGGATGAGAGTATAAACTTACTTTTATTTGCAGTAAGGGAATCGGTACAGGAATCTTTAGGTTTTAGTCCATTTGAACTTGTGTTTGGGCATAGAGTTAGAGGACCTTTAGCTTTATTGAAGGAACAATGGATTAGTAAGGAAGTGCATACTAATTTGTTGGACTATGTTTTGAAATTTAAGGACAGGTTACATAAAGCTTGTAGCTTAGCCAAGGAAAATTTAAAGTTGGCTCAGGAGAAAATGAAGACTTGGTATGATAAGGAAGCTAGGATGAGGATGTTTAAGCCTGGAGATAAGGTGTTGGTTTTTTTCCCAGTGCAGACAAATCCTTTACAAGCTAGATTTCATGGACCTTATGAAATTGTGTCTAGAGTTAATGATGTGGATTATGTAATAAAAACTCCAGATCGTAGAAGGTCAACACAACTTTGCCACATAAATATGATTAAACCATATTTTGAGAAACAATCTGATACTGTGACTGTTGTGGTTAGTGAGAATGAGTTGGATTTAACTGGGAACATGATAGATGATTCATCTGACTTTCATTCTAAATCTAACATTGTTTCTGTTAGGTTACCTAATTCGACTATTTTGGAAAATATGGATGAGAAATTAGCACATTTACAGCTAGAGCAGAAACAACAGATGAAGGAATTGATTTTTAAGTATAAGGATTTGTTTCCAGATGTTCCGAGAAGGACTACTATAGCTTCACATGATGTAGATGTTGGAGATGCCAAACCTATTAAACAACATCCATATAGGATGAACATGGAAAAATGTGAACTTGCTGAGAAAGAAATTGAATACATGTTAGAGAATGATATTATTAGACATTCTAACTCGAATTGGAGTTCGCCATGTGTTATGGTGCCAAAACCTGATGGTAGTATTAGGTTTTGTACGGACTATAGGAAGGTGAATGCTGTAACGAAAACAGATGCATATCCAATTCCTAGAGTAGATGATTGTGTAGATAAAGTTGGGAAAGCAAAGTTCCTTACAAAGATTGATTTATTGAAAGGGTATTGGTGTGTTCCATTAACGGACAAAGGTAGAGAGATTTCTGCATTTGTAACTCCATCTGGGTTATATGAGTATAATGTTCTTCCATTTGGGATGAAGAATGCCCCAGGTACTTTTCAGAGGATGATTAATTCTGTGATTCAGGGTTTGAAAGATACTGATGCTTATATTGATGATTTAGTGACAGGAAATGATACTTGGGAAGCACACATTATTGCGGTGGAGAAATTGTTTGAAAAGCTTTCAAAAGCTAACTTGACTATTAATTTAGCCAAGAGTGAATTTGGACATGCTACTGTGACTTACCTTGGTTATGTTGTAGGTCAAGGTAAGGTAGCTCCTGTTCAGGCAAAAGTTCAGGCAATTTTAGAAATTCCCACTCCAACGGGGAAAAAAACTCTCAGAAGGTTTTTGGGAATGGTAGGATATTATCAAAAATTTTGTAAGAATTTTGCTAATGTTGCCCTTCCATTAACTAATCTTCTGCAGAAGAATGTAAAGTTTGTATGGACGATGTTTTGTCAGGAAGCATTTGAAAAATTGAAAACAATGATATGTGAACAACCTGTGCTTAAGGCACCTGACTTTGAAAAACCTTTTTCATTAGCTGTAGATGCTAGTGATGAAGCTGCGGGAGCAGTATTGATGCAAAGGAATGAGGGTGATGAGGTTGATCATCCAGTAGCTTACTTTTCTAAGAAATTTAATAAGCATCAAAGAAACTATTCAACAATAGAGAAAGAATTGTTATCTCTTGTTTTGGCTTTGGAATATTTTGAGGTATATGTTGGTACAACTCAAAAACCACTTATTGTTTACACTGATCATAATCCGTTAGTTTTTCTGAGTAAGATGAAAAACAAAAACAGAAGATTGTTAAATTGGAGTTTGATGTTACAAGAGTACAATATTGTGATAACTCATATTAAAGGTAAAGATAATGTGGTTGCTGATTGTCTATCTCGATGTTGAATGTACAATGTTTTTTTTAGGAGTGGTTTTTTTTTATTGTAACACTCCTACTGTATTGTATATTGTGTATGTTATATGATTTATACATTTGTTTTTTTTCTTGTAAGTAATTGTTAAAATTTTTGTTCTTGACAGACCAAAAATGTTTTTTTTTGGAGGGAGGTGTTACGTACCCGTGACACGTGACAGTGGTACCCTTGTCACGTGACTGGGGTTGAAGTTGTACTGGACATGAGGTAATGGTGGAGTGATGTCATTTTCCCGCCAGTAGAGGTCATGTGACAGGTTTTTTCTACAGGGTATAAAAGGAAGACCCACCCTGTCAGGTGGGGCAGTTCGTGGCTGGATTTGCCAAGATGACTTCATGTTACTGTGTGATTTAATGTGATGACGCAGTTTAGTTAAAAATGAAGTTTTATATAATGCCTAAAGTTTAAAAGGTCAGAGCCAACGGTTTCTTTGCTAATGGAGAGTGAAGAGAAGAATCGATTTTCGATGGATTGACTTCGACCTTGTGTGATCCTCATTCGGAAGGATTTCGTTTACTATTCTCACGATAGTCTCCGCTGGAAAAAGCGGGAGATTGAGAATATTGTGGAAGGAAGGTCAGTCATTTTAAGTTGTTATATTTAATAAAATTCGACGTGGGAGTTCGATGCTGGGAATCGAAGGACATCGACGTGGAAGAGAATTTACATCGCTTTAAAAAGTCTCTCCTTTTAAAAGTACCGTGAGCTTTTGAACTGTCGGCATATCGTTCTTTGAACTGTTTTCATTCGGCAATTCGCTTTGGAGAACTGTTTTTTTTAATACTACTTTAAAGACTGTTTGAGACTGCAAAGCTATTAAGAACTGTCTGACCAGCTGCCAGCAGCTGAGCTCGGACCATTGTTTGGGTTTGTTTACATTTGAAGGGGGTTTGTTATCAGTGTTTAATAAACGTGTTATTTGTTATAAAAACCCTTCGTCTAACTCATCTATAATTATTGTTGCCTGAATACGTAACAATACATAGCATAGGGGTCTACTCTCTCTTGTTATGTTTCTTTACTCCTTTTTGGGCAGCACTATTACAGCTCAGCGTTCAATCCTGGCATCCTCTGTATGGAGTTTGTGTCCACCTTGTGGAATGTATGGGTTTATTCTGGGTGCTCCAGTTTCCTCCTTCAGTCCAAAGACGTACTGGGTAGGTTAATTGGTCATTGTAAATTGTCCTGTTAATAGGCTAGGGTTAATCGGGTGGCATGGCTTTAAGGACCTGCTAAATAAACTATTTCCAGTCCACAAATCTGTTCTCCCTTTCCTGAGTCTAACTAATGGCTGTCGCTTAGACCCTGCCTTCGTTTGCTCCAGAAAATGCCTATCTGCATTGCTCCATGGTTTTTGGCTCTGAATTTTCATGTGATTATTTTAGTTGAATGGCAGTTATTGAATTTGCAAACACTTCAATAAAAAACAATTATTTTATAGATTGTATTTTGTAATAGATCCGTGACTAGGTGCCCTGCATCAGCATCCTTATGATCCATACAAGTTCCTTGGTTTATGTATGTTCATCTTTATTGTGCAATGTAGAATTCAATGTATTCTATTGATCTGCAAACCTGCTGAAGCTCCATTTAATTATTTATTGACATACAATGTGCAATAGGCCCTTCAAACCAAACTGTCCACTACTCTTTCTTCTCTCTCCCCCCCCCCCCCCCCCCCAATCATAACCTAGTCACAGGACAATTTACAATGACCAATCAACCCACCAACCAGAACATCTTTGGACTATGGAAGAAACCCACATGGTCAAGGGGAATTTAACCCGGGTTGCCTGCACTATAAACTGTTGTGCTAACTACCATGTCGCCTCTCACTTATTACATTACTCATTTATTGCAGGTGGTGCATTGTGTGTTCATTTCTGTTACAACATTTACTGGTGAATCACAACCCTGCAGTTTCCTTTTGTTTATTTAACCTCCCTTAAAGTTGAAGATGGCATAGGTATGGTAGAAGGCTGGAAAATTGTATAGAGGTAGATTGGATGGCTAAGTGCCATTTTTTGAGGTTTTATCTTTACTGAATAAACATGAAGTCAGTTGTTGAAACTTTCCCCAGCTACTGTCCACCTTACATATTTGTCCAGCCTCCTAGACAGCCAATGAGCATGATTTTAAATTTGGTTCGGGGGAGAAAGGTATGGGTCTACGAACAGCACTTTAAACTAAATGAACAATTATTAGGCCAGAAAACATTAACTTAAGTAAACCAGCGCATTCAGTTAAAGAAACAGTTAGTTGTGATGGAGTAGCAGAAATTTAATGAGTGGATCAATTAGGGACAGATGTGATTGTGTTGGAGATGGTGCAGGGGAATATTGATTTATATGTCTGGATTAGAGAATTTTAAGAAAGAAGAAAGCGGATAGGCTGGGCTTCTTGCAGTGAACAAGACTGAGGGAGTGACCTAATATGATTATGTGATTATACAATGATGGATAGCAGGTCATATGATTGGGCAGAAATTTAGAAAAGCACCAAATGACTACAAGGGTATAAAGGAGGAAAAACTAAAGAGATATCAGTTGTATCAGAAAAAGTTTATATATTTTTAAAAAAAAGCACATACTAAACAAAATAAGGCTGGGAATTAATGATGGAAACAAAGGAGCAGGCAGATGAATTAAGCAGATAGTTAAGCCTTTCAATATAGAGGATACAATTAAAATCCAAGAATGGCTGCATAAATTTGGAATTGATAGTGGGAGGGTGTGACTGAGGAAAATTACAACTACCAAAAAAATGACTTTGTTGAGATGTAGACTTATTAATCTTCAGCTCTTATGGATTTCATTCAAGGACTTTATAAATGTCATGGAGTGGATACAGGATATAAAGGGGCCCTTTGAGACTCTGTTGACCATTCAGTTTACATTAGTCCTACATTACTTCCTCCTCTTACATTCTTTAATTGCTCTAAATTCTCCCCAAATTCCATAATGGACTATACATTTGAGGCAATTTACAGTGGCCAATTACCCTATCCATTCACATTTGAGTTGTAGAGGTGGAAATACATGCCACATACAATTTTCAGCATCTGCAGAATCTCCAATGCTTATGATTTGCACACTCCATACAGGCCACATTAAATCTGGATCATTTAAGTTGAGATAACATCTCCAGGAGAGTATCATAACTTTGAAAATCTATTCTAAGACTAGGGAAATTTTAAAAGAAAATATTTTCTTTCATCTCTGCTGCATGATGTTTGATCCCATGATTTGGGTATAAAATACATGAAAATCTGATTTTGTTAACAAGAGGTCCATTGGTCCCTTTATGTGATGATTTTAATTTACAAAATAATTAAAACTATCACCTACAAAATGCTGGAGGAACTCAGGTCAGGCAGCACCTATGGAAATGAATAAACAGTCAACATTTCCATAGATGCTAGCTGACCTGCTGAATTGCTCCAGTATTTTGTGTGAGTGTTGCTCTGGATTTTTAGTATCTGCAGAATCTTGAGTTGGCAATAAGTATATTAGTATACTGAGGTAAAGCTTGGCAGGTCAGTCAAATAGTGACTTGTATGGGGGATGCAATTGATCAAACCTGAGAAACTACAGAGCAGGGTTGGAAGGTAGCTGTGAGGCAGGTGCCAAAGAATATTGTGAATGTGTAGGATGCTGGCAACTGGAATGCAAGTCCAGAAGAAATGGTAGGATTTTAACAATTTTTAAAATGGCATCTGGAAATGTTACTGCAGTGTTTGGAAGGTGGTATGTGAAAAGGATGCATCCAACTACTATCAGTTTTCTACTCTATCCCCTTGGCCCTTGATTTCCATACAGAATAAACGTCAGTCTACCTTGAATGTTAGTCTACCTAGCCTAATTCTGTTCCTATGTTTTATAGTCTTGCAGTGGGATCTAGATTCAGCCATGATGGAATGGCAGACCAGCCTCTGAGGTAGAGAAACCCATAGTTATGATTTTTTGAGAAATGCCTCCCCTTCATCTGAATTGTGTGATGCCTAGTTCTGAAGCTAGGCCACAAATTCTAGATAGCTTGACTAGGGCCTCTGTTCTGTCCATAACCAAGATCTTGAATGTTTCAATAAAATCACTCATAATTTTTCTGAACTCTAATGAATCCAATATGTTGAACCCCCAATTCTCAACCCCTTCAGCCCAGGAATTAGTCAAGTGAACCTTCTCTCCATTACCTCCAATGCAAATTTATCCTTCATTAAAGATAACAAAAACGGACTTGAGCTGTGGTCTCACCAGCATTGTTTAGAATTGTATAAAAACTTCCCTTTGCAAGACATGCTAACATCCCTCGACATCCTATTTACTTCAATAACTTCATGCCAATCTTTGTTGTTTCATCCCTTTCTACCACTGAAAGCTGTAGAAAGGGATAATCCTTGTTTTAATAATTTGCTCCTTTTTAATTTTTCTACCAATGTTGATGACCTAATTTTCCCTACACACTTCTTTGCTGGCTGTTTGCTGTGTTCTCACAATTTGCTAATCCGTCTCAGAATCAGATTTATTATCATTGGAATACATTGTAAAATCTGTTGCTTTGCAGCAGCAGTGCAGTACATTAAAATACTATTAAATTACAAAAGTATTAAAGTAGTGCAGAAAGGAGAGGTAGTGTTCATCAATTCATGGACTTTTCAGAAATGGTAGAGGGGAAGTAACAGTTTCTAAAACAATGAGTGTTTGTTTTCAGGATGGCATGTGGATCCTTAATGATGGATGCCAACTTCTTGTTTACTTCAGTTAATTATGGATTCCAGCCCAATAATTGTTCATCTAAAGTTTAAAATACCAGTTGTAGAGCCATACCTTTCTCTCCAAAACCAAATTTAAAATCACGCTCATTGGTATCTAGAAGGAAGCTGGACAAAGTAATATGCAAGGTGGACAGTAGCTGAAGAAATTTAAGTTTCAACATCTGACGAGTTTTTATAGAATAAAGATAAAAACCTCAAGAAAAATAGCATATGGCCACCCAAACTCTAAATATAGAATATAGCAGCTTTCTACCAATAGTTAACATTGTAATAATTTACTTTGCTGATCAGGTTACTCTAAACCAATTACTTATCTCATTCCACCTTAGGCCATGAACTCACCCCCTGATGAGTTATTAACTTCAAACTTTCTGCATAATCAGAGTTGAACTGCACCTGCATGTAACGAGAGCTGGAAAACTCATCTCCTTCTACCTTAGGCCACAAACTTATCAATCACCCCTGCAGTGGACACTTTCTGGAGGTCCAAGATCCATATGCTCCACGACCGCTGGACTGTGTGTAAATATAGAAGATGAAAAATATGTTGAAAAAGAAATGTGCTTGGTGTTCTAAAATTGACTCCTTCTACCTTAGGCCATGAACTTATCAATCACCCCTCGTAATACCTGCATTTTCTGAGGGTCATTAGGACCAAAACATCCAAAGTATTGACAAACATAGGTTACAGTTTAGACATCATTTATTATCTAGAAGGTCCATGTATCTTAATCACATTCATGTGGAATTTAATCATTCTGCACAATTTGAACATATTCAGACTATACATAAGTGATGGTTAACACAAATTTCATTTAAAAATGACTACAGACATGCTTGGCAAGTGCTCTTATGCATCAGCTTTTGCCTGTTTTCTTTCCTCGATCATTCGATGTTTCTGCTTCATTAGACATTTTTTGGAACTAGCATAAGCCCCAAGATCACCATCTAAAAGAAGAAGGGAAACCCATCAGCAAAGAAATGTAATTTAAAAAATTCCATCTACTCAACTATTTATATGCACCTCAAGGGGAAAAAGTGGAAAAGAAACATGGCACATCTAGTTATCTACTGCAAGAAATTCTTCCAATAAATTACCGTAGATGTCGGATTATAAGCCGCTACTTTTTTCCCACATTTTGAACAGCTTTGAACACTGCGGCCTTTACTACGGTGCGGCTAATGCATGGTTTTTTTTCATGCCGCCAAAAACATTTTGCCTCGTAAAAGTAGACCAATAAAATTGATGAGTAGTTCACAGAGGTCCAATGAAATTGTACGATAAATCAAGCGCACTTTCACAATTAAATTATTGTAAATCAGTCATTTGTACTCACCCTCATCAACATGGAAAACACTCAAAGAAAAGCATTGTGCTGCCTTTATGGCAGTTATTTAGTTTATAATATTTTCGCTTAGTAATTCATTTGTTAGTATTTTCTAGTTGAATAAAGTATCTATCTATCTATTTGTTTTCTGTACATCCCGGGATACTATGACATCACATCCGGTTTCGCCGCGTCTTGTGGGAAATACCGGTTTGCGATAAACGGGAAGGTGGGGGGGAGCACATTACCCGAGCGAAAACGCTGCTTTTAAGTTAAAGGCGATCAATAATTTTTCCCGGTAGGCTGCAGTATATATATTTTTTACCAGTCGTTAGGATATTGGAATGTTGTTCAGTAAAAAAGTATACGCAACGTAATTTGTGTGTTACCGATACGTATGTATATTTAAAAGTAGCCGCGTTACTGGCACGGTTCGAAAAAAAGCATTTGCAATATGTATTTGTTTATGTTACCATATGGATTTAATTAAAAGTTAAAAAATCCTCACGTGTAATATCTTTCTGTGTAAATATCTCATATTACAACGTGGGACACCTGCGGCCGAAAATCCGGTGCGGCCTAAAATCCGGTGCGGCTTGTACAAGTACAAAATTGATTTTCTTTCTAAAATTAGAGCCAGCGGCTTTTAATCAGGTGCGCTCCGTAGTGCGAAATCTACGGTATACTTTTCATTTTCAACTTCGATATCTTTTAGTAAAGTGTATGTATGATTTCAAACTAGAAAAGGCTGCTATATAGTGTCATACACCATGGAAACAGACCCTCCAAGCCTAACTCATCCATACCATGCAGGATGTCAATCTAAGCTAGTCCTATTTGCCTGAATTTAGTCTATATATCCCTCTAGACCAGGGCACTCCAATCAATTTTATGCCATGGACTCCTACCATTGACTGAGGGGTCCATAGATCCCAGGTTAGGAACCCCTGCTCTAAACCTTTATTTCTAAAATCCATGCACCTGTCCAAATCTCTAAATAGCTCTAATCATACTTGTCTACAGCTTCCTCCGGTAGCTCATTCCATACACCCACCACCCAATGTGCACAAAAAGTTGTCCTTCACATCCATTTTAAATGTTTTCCTTCTCTCTTCTAGTTTTAGATGCCCCTACTGTGCCTCTCAAGATTTTACTTATCTCTAAGGTATTTATCTCTCTGATTTTATTGCTCCAAAGAAAAATGTCTAGTCATTGCAATCCTGTGCTCAATATAATGACCAATAAAGGCCTTTTTTCACTTCCTTTCCAGTCCTTATGATGGGTCTTGGCCAGAAGCATTGACTATTTAATCATTTTCATAGATGACCCTGACCTATTGAGTTCCTCCAGCATTTTGTGTGTTTGCCTTCTTCACTAATCTTCTTGTGGCACCACTTTCAGGAAACTATGTATCTATACCCTAGGTCTACCTATTCTACAACACTCTCTGGGGGACTAGCATTTACTGTGCAAGTCCCACTCTAGTGGGACTTCCAAAATGCAACATTTCAATTTGTCCAAGTTAAACTCCATCTGTTATTCCTTACCCTATTTCTCTAGTTCATTTAAATCCTTTTGTAATATTGAAACCTCCTGTACTGTCCACTACACCACTGCAAACCTAGTTACAATATATTGAAAAAAATTACTCCATGTGAGCAAGTTCAAGTACATATTTCAGCAGGGTATACCAATTTGGATGCTCAGAAAGACTTTGCTACACAAGATTCAATACTATTTTATACAACTGGTCTAACACTCTCAGTTCCAACAAAAGATATGATGTTTAATTGGAGCTTTCTCAAAAATATTAATATAGATCTATAAAAGGGCATTAAGATAAATGACCTAGAGCTAATGGAAAGAATTTGTGTTGCAAGCCAATATCCAGGTGCAATGATAATCAGCTAGAATAGCAAATAGTACACTAGCTTTTAAGAAAATTTGAGAAGGGGAATTAACATACTGTAATTGTACAGGCCAGTGGTGACACCACACCAGGAGTATGCAATTAAAGTCATAATCATCAACATAGGAAGGATTTTTAAAGAAAATCAGAGGAGCAAGCAGGAGGTCAGAATTAGCAAAGCCAAATCTCAAACAATTACTTTACAGAGATGTTCGATGTATCAAGTGTCAAGGACTAAACTAATTCAGACAAAGGAGGCTAGAAAAATGTGAAGCGAAGTCACAAGAGTAACAGTTAAAAAAATTAAAATACTACAAAGCAGGTTGAGCAGCATCAATGGAAAGAAAGTGAGAAATCAAACTTCAAATAAGGATATCAGAGTTAGGGGAAGAAATAAGTAATTTGGTCCTTTGAATTTCTTTACCTCCATCGACATAATGACCAATCCTCTACCTCAATACCACTCTCCTGCACTATCGCTATACACCTCGACTCCCATAATATTCAGAAATCTATAAACACAATGATAAAGTCTCTGCAACACCACACCCACCCCCCCCCCCCCACCACCATAGGGAATTCCACAGATTCATTATCCTTTGGTTGAAGGTATTTCTCATCTCCATTTACACTGCTCAAACTGGTCTGAAACCATGACCCTGTGGCGACCCACTTTCTGCGCAGGCGAACCGGCTCACAAATAGCCAGCGCGCGGGGGGAGACTTTGGTAATGCACCTCTGACGTCATTTCCGCCCGGAGAGGGCAGGCGCTAGGGATTAAAAGCCAGCGCCGTGAAGTTTGAATAAACTAGTCTCGAAACGACTTATCGACTGCGCGTCGTTATTTCAGTGCTGTGTGTAGCACATCGCTACATTGGTGACCCCGACGGTCCAGACGGGATTTGGACCAAAGATGACCGACTCTTCATCTGTTCACACAGTTTCACTAAAACTGCCGACTTTCTGGACGCTGTGACCACGCGTGTGGTTTAGCCAAGCAGAAGCCCAGTTCCAGATTCGGCAGATATCATCTGATTCCACGTGTTACTACCACGTGGTGAGTGCCCTTGACCAGGAGACGGCTGCCCAGGTTGCAGATTTCATACAGTCACCCCCGGAAGAAGGCAAATATGAAGCATTCAAAGTGCTGCTCATTGAGACCTTTGGCCTCTCATGGTGTGAGCGGGGTGCCCGCCTGCTTCACCTGGACGGTTTGGGAGACAGGCTGCTGTCAGCATTGATGAACGAGATGCTGGCCCTGGCTGATGGACACAAGCCCTGCCTCATGTTCGAGCAAGTGTTCCTAGAGCAACTGCCCGAGGACATACATCTGCTGCTGGCTGACGCAGATTTCAGCGACCCCCAGAAGGTGGCGGCCCGGGCAGACATGCTGTGGCAAGCCAAGAGGGAGAGTGTGGCGTCCGTCGGTCAGATTACCAGGCCACGCTCCCAGCAGCAGACCAGACCAGGCCTGGCAGGGGGGCGCACACAACACAGAGGCAGGAGTGAGGAGGCCAGTGAACAGTGGTGTTTCTACCACCAGCGGTGGGGCACAGAAGCCCGCCGTTGTCGCACGCCCTGCAAGGGCCAGGGCCAGCTGCCACTAATGACTATGGTGGCTGGCCACCAGGACAGCCTCTTGTACGTCTGGGACAAACAGTCGGGACGCTGCTTCTTGGTTGACACCGGAGTGGATATCAGCATCCTGCCCGAGGGGGTACGACACCCGCAACGGGAAACCAGGACCCACCCTGAGGCCGCAAACGGCAGCACGATACGGACCTACGGCACCCGCACAGTGCAGCTGCAGTTCGGCGCTAGCCGGTTCACGTGGGACTTCACACTGGCTGCGGTGGCCCAACCACTCCTGGGGGTGGACTTCTTGTGAGCTCACAGCCTGCTGGTCGACTTGCAAGGGAAAAGACTGGTACATGCCAAGACTTTCCAGACGTTCTCCCTGGGTGAAGCCAAGTTGCCGGCCCTACACCTGGACTCCATCACGCTGTCGGACAACAAATTCACCAGAATCCTGGCGGACTTTCCATCGATTCTGGCACCGCAGTTCACGGCAGCCATGCCCAGAGACGGGGTGCAGCACCACACCCCGACCCAGGGACCACCCCTCCACACCCGCGCACAAAGACTCCCCCCGGAAAAGCTCCGCCTGGCGAAGGAGGAGTTCAAGAGGATGGAGGAATTGGGGATCGTACGGAGGTCCGATAGCCCATGGGCCTCCTCCCTGCACATGGTGCCCAAAGCAGCCGGGGTTTGGAGACCATGCGGCAACTACCGCAGACTGAACTAGGCTACAACTCCAGACTGCTATCCCGTGCTGCACATACAGGACTTTGCAGCAAACCTGCACGGGGCAAGAATCTTTTCCAAAGTAGACCTCGTCCGGGGATACCATCAAATTCTGGTGCACCCTGAAGACATCCCCAAAACAGCATTCATCACCTCGTTCAGCCTGAAGAATGCCACACAGACGTTCCAGTGGCTAATGGATGCGGTGGGACGCAACCTGGACTTTGCGTTCATCTATTTGGACGACATCCTTATAGCCAGCAGTAGTTGTCAGGAGCATCTGTCCCACCTCCGCCAGCTCTACTCCCGCCTGAGTGATTTCGTCCTCACGATCAACCCAGCCAAATGCCAGTTCGGTCTCGATGCCATCGACTTCCTGGGCCACAGGATTACTAAAGACGGGCCAACACCTCTGCAAGGTAGATGCGATCCGCCACTTTGCCCGGCCCAACACAGTCAAAGGCCTGCAGGAGTTCGTTGGTATGGTGAACTTCTACCACCGTTTCCTCCCCTCAGCAGCCCATATCATGCGCCCTTTGTACACCCTGATGTCGGGTAAAGGCAAGGACATTACTTGGGATGAGGAGGCCACGGCTGCTTTCGTTAAAGCCAAGGAAGCCTTGGCAGATGCCGCAATGCTGGTGCACCCCAGAACGGACGTTCCGACCGCCCTCATGGTGGACGCATCTGACACAGCAGTCGATGTGGTGCTGGAGCAGTTCATCGAGGGGCGCTGGCAACCCCTGGCATTCTTCAGCAAGCACCTACGACCACCCAAACTCAAGTACAGTGCTTTCGACCGGGAGCTGTTGGCACTGTATCTGGCAATCCGGCATTTCAGGTACTTCTTAGAAGGCAGGCCGTTCACCACGTTCACGGACCACAAACGGTTGACCTTCGCGTTCACGAAGGTGTCCGATCCCTGGTCGGCTCGCCAGCAGTGACATCTGTCCTACATCTCCGAGTACACGACGGACATCCAGCATGTCTCGGGAAAGGACAACATCATGGTGGATGCACTCTCCAGACCAGCTGTCCAGGCCTTGTGGACTATGCAGCACTAGCAGAGGCGCAGCAGGCAGACGACGAGATGCCCAGCTACAGGACCGCAATCTCGGGTTTGCAGCTGCAAGACTTTCTTGTAGGCCCAGGTGAGAGGACCCTCTTGTGTGACGTGGCTACCGGTCAACCTCGCCCCATCGTCCCGGCAGTCTGGAGGCAGCGAGTTTTCGACTCCATGCACGGTTTGGCGCACCCATCTATCAGGGAAACCGTTCGGGTGGTCTCCAGCAAGTTTGCGTGGCACGGACTTTGCAAACAGGTCAGTGAATGGGCCAAAATGTGCGCGCAGTGCCAAACAGCCAAGGTGCAGCGGCACACTAAAGCCCCGCCGCAGCAGTTCGAACCCACCCACCGGAGGTTCGACCACATTCATGTGGATATCGTGGGCCCCCTACCAGCGTCCCAAGGAGCACGGTACCTCCTAACTATCGTAAACCAGTTCACCAGGTGGCCAGAGCCGGTCCCGCTCACCAACACATCTGCCGATTCCTGCGCCCGAGCACTGATTGCAACCTGGGTAGCACGCTTCGGGGTACTGGCCCACATTATCTCCGACAGAGGCGCCCAGTTCACCTCCAGCCTGTGGTCAGCTGTGGCCAGCCTGCTGGGAACGCAGCTACATCATACAACTGCCTACCACCCACAGTCAAATGGACTAGTGGAACGCTTCCACCGTCACTTGAAGTCGGCTCTCATGGCCCACCTGAGAGGACCTAACTGGGGAGCTTCCCTGGGTCCAGCTTGGAATTCGCACAGCGCCCAAAGAGGATCTGCACGCCTCATTGGCCAAGTTGGTGTACGGCACACTGTACACTACAGCGGCCATACGAGGGGCCGTTCAAGGTGATCAACAACAATGGGTCCACGTACGTTCTGGACATTGGGGGGAAAGAGGAGGTTTTCACGGTGGACCAACTCAAACCAGCCCATGTGGACTTGGTGCAGCCGGTCGCGGTTTAGGCACCGCGGTGCAGAGGCAGACCTCCCAAACAGAGGCTGATCCAGACTGTGGACATTGGGGGGTGTATCACCGGTTCTGGGGGGGGTTATGTGGCGACCCACTTCCTGCACAGGCGAACCGGCTCACAAATAGCCAGCGCGCAGGGAGAGACTTTGCTGATGCACCTCCGACATCATTTCCGCCCGGAGGGGGCGGGCGCTAGGGATTAAATGCCAGCGCCGCCAAGCTTGAATAAACTAGTCTCGAAACGACTTACCGACTGCGTGTCGTTATTTCAGCGCTGTGTGTAGCACATCACTACAACCCAATTCTAAACTCCTCATACCAAGAGAAACATCCTCTCTGCATCAGCCATGCCAAACCCTGTCTGATTTTTGTAAGCTTCAAAAAGCTCTTCTCCCAGTCTAAATTAGAGAATACAGGCTCTATACACACTGACTCCTCATGCAGCAAACCCTTTAGATGCTAAACTGGTTCCCAGGCTCTTTGCTGTAATCACTCTAAAGCAGATATATCTTTTTTTTAAATGTAAAGAGACCAAATCTATACACAATACTCCAGGTACATTCTCACCAATGGCCTATATAATTATAGAATTCCTTTTTATTCCTACTCAAAATCTCTTGCAATAAAAGCTAACATACTGTTGACCCTCTTAACTAATTGTTGCACCTGTAAGTTAGCTTTCAATTATTTACAAGGACATCCCTTTGAAAATGAACAATTCGTAGCATACTGCGATTTTAAAATATTATGCTTTGTTCTCTGCACCAAAAATGAATCTTCATATTTTTCCACATTATGTTCTCATTCACTCAGCTCGTCTTCCTCCTCTTTAAGCCTTTTTACATTCTCCTCATTGTTAACAATCCCGCCAAATTTGTTACCATCAGGAAATTGGGCATATGACACACGAGTCTCTCCTGCAAATCACTGTTACAAGCACTAATTCTGCAGTATCTCAACTACTTGCCATTCTGGAAAAACCTGTTTATTCCCAATCTTTGCTTCTGTCTAGTAACCGGTTTATAATCCATGCCCCAATTCAATGCATTAATCAGACTAAGTGGTACTCTATCAAAAGTCTTTTGAAAATATGAATACAACATTCTCAGCTTTGAGTTAATTTATTCTACCAGAAATACTCTCAAATTACTTCCAAGATTAGTTGAGGACATTTCATCATAATTTATATATGGAAAGAGAATTCTTACACCAAGAATTATTATACAAAGGCATTGGTCAGATTGAACTTGATAAGCAATTTTGGGTTCCTTACCTAAGGAATGATATGTCGGCATTGGAGAGCGTCCAGAGGAGGGTCACGAGAAAGATCCCAGGAATTAAATGGTTATTGTATGAGGAGTGTTTTATGGCTCTAAACCTGAACTCACTGCAGTTTAGAAGAATGGGGGGGGGGGGGGGGGAGAATCTAACTGAAACCAATCAAATATTGAAAGACCTAGTAAGAGGGGACATGGAGAGGATGTTTCCCATAGTGGGAAGTCTACAACCAGAGGGCACAGCCTCTGAATAGAAAGTCATCCTTTTAGAACTAATATGAGGAGGAATTTCTTTAGCCAGAGGGTGGTGAATCTGTAGAATTCATTGGCACAGACAGATGTGGAGGCCAAGTGACAGGGTATATTTAAAGTGGACTAATAGGTTCATTAGTAAGGGTGTCAAAGATTACAGGGAGAAGTAGGAGAATGGGGTTGAGAGGGATAATAAGTCAGCCATGATGGAACAGCAGAAGAGACTTAATGGGACAAATGCCTTAACTCTGTTGCTATGTCTTATAGTCTTCTTGCCAGATCAGAGCAAACATTCAGATGAAGCGTGACAAAGTTGAAACATCGCCTTTTTCTTCATTTCACAGATACTGCCTGGCTTGCTCAGTTTTCCCAGTATTTTCTTTTCTTATTTAATTTTTAAAAATATTTTCAGAGACAATCTTGATAGCCAACCCTAACAGCTGAACAGAACTGCATGGGTAAGGAGTTGGACATTAGGCTTCAATGAGCAAGTTTATGAACCTTGACTGGAATATGGGAGGACAGGTGAATAATTTGTGTCTTGAGGATGTTCTGTACCTCATGCTACCTGATGCCACTGCAAGTAGGATTTTCATTGCACTTGTGCATAAATATTATGCATCTGACAAACATTATTTTGGAAGAAAGGGCTGAAATGGAAATTTCAGCAAATGAGCTGAGCCAAAGATGAAACTGGAATTTTCATTCAAATAACTACGCTGTAAGAGTTACTTACATCTTGACTCGTAGCCTTTAGCTGCTTCCTTGAACTGCTCCAGTTCTTTGGCGCAGTTCTGTACGTAGCTGTTACCTTCCCGTTGCTGGCAGGCCCTCAGACGCTCCTGGAGAATTTTAATAATTTCTTGATCGACTTTGCTGAAGTAAAAGGTGCAGGTTTATTTAAAACAAGGAACAGTTTTACTTGATTTTAGAAGATTTACTGGTTTGGTATGTTCTACATGGTTTAGCCATCACTCAATATTTGATTTCCAAGAAGTCGATCCATGGCTTAACCCTAGACTCAGTTACTTGTTTGCTTTGACTTTCAATGAACTAAGTACATTAAATATAGAACAAAAATCACACATAACCCAACCTATAAAAGACAGCAATGAAGAAGAACTGAAACCAGCAATAGGCCTGACCTTTATAAGGCATGATAGATTTCCCCCTTTGTTGGAGAACATGTATATTCTCTGAAACCCAAATCCTCTAGCTGAATAGATGCTGCTCAGGGAGAGCACAGATTTGGTCCAAAATAATGAGGGCTGAGAAAAGGACTAAAAAAAAACACAACAAAACTGTTGAAGTTTAATACAAATTTAATAAGCTTTTTCTATTTTTCAACTCTCCTTTTTCTACATTAAACAGTACTGCTCATTTTCAGGATTTGTGTAACTGTATCCTGGTGTCATTTTACTACTTTGCTCCAATCGGTACCTTAACCAAGTCAAGAAAGACAGAGGGTACAAGTTATTAATAAAATGAAACAAAGACAAAACCAAGGGAGGAATGCACAGGAGAATCAGATCTCATGTAAACTGTTGGGAAAAAAAAGTCACTAATATTCCTTTTGAAGTGGCTTTCTTGAAAATTACTGGCACTACATTAATTACAGAGATTATGAGTATCTACCTAGATAAAATGCTTGTAATTTTGCTAGTGTCCAGTTTCCTTTCCTCTCTGCTGGGCTTCAAAAGATTGGCTACCCCATGCCAGAAGAATGAAGGAAATAGTTCAGGGAAACACTTTCTAGTTCCTGGTGTACTTTGATATGCGAGTAGGAAACCAACCTGAATAACTTTACTGAAATCATCATTTGTCTCCTTTCTACAAGAACAACCATGTTTGTCTCACCAGCAAAACAGTACTTTCAAAACTAAAAATTAAAATTAAAAAGTAGGAACGTACTAATCCCTTCTCCACTGCATCTCTGCCTCATAATAGCACAGGTAATCACCCAGCTGACAGTCTGTCAAATCCGGCACTCGTCTGAAATTCTGATGGTAGTAGTAAAATTTATTCTTTTGTTGTTGCCGTTCCACCCATTCTGCAAAAATAAAAACACCACATTCAGTTTTTTAAAGCAAGTCCATATTCAAAATTTCTCAAGGAAACATTTTTTTTCTTAATCAATGGATTTGCAGTTGATTTTGGTATTTACCAGAATACATGGGGACAAAACAGTTAACAGTTTAGGTGACTGTTTCCATATGAATCTTTGGTTGAACTTCAACCATTACTATGAAGTGTCAGACAAGCTGTTTAGATGAGTCAAGTTTGGTGTCACAAACTCTAAGCAGTACTGCTCATGTTGAAAAGAAAGATATAACCTGAATGCAGAAATGTTCAACCTGCAACTACACAATGCTTACCATTAATAATGGAAGGACAGCAACCGCCTCCTTTGTAGAAAGGATTTCAAATGCTGGAATATTTGATACAAACAAGGAATGTATTTGATTCAAGCCAGGTGAGATACAGTTGTTCAGTCCATTATCAAAGTGGGATGGATAATAATATTTCCTAAGCACACAGTTGAGAGAAATGGCATAAAGAATTACAGGAGCAAGTGATATGGCTCCTGAGACTGCTTTATCAATCAATTCTACCTCATTCAATATTTAAATCAAATAGTCAAAACCACCAATTAAAGGAGTTTGTTTTCTCAGTTCTAAGTGGCTCAAAGGTCATCAGAAATGCAGCAAAATAATAAACCAAAAGACTATCTATTTTATGGATTATAGACAAACTTGCAGTCTCCCTGCATGCAGCAAAACTTAAGACAAAAGTTGTAGGCATGGACTGAGAAGTAGCAAAAGCCCAGAAGTGCCAGACCAGAACTATTTCCAACAAGGTAAAGTGACACTGCAGTTAAAAGGTCACTTATGATCTTAAGTGGCACAGCAGGAACAAGGGGATGAAGAGTCCTCTCCAGCATCTATATTCTTATATTCACATAACCTTTACAATCTAAGGGATTACTATTGTTAACTCCACTATTAGCAACATCATGGAGGTCACTCTTGCCCAGAAGCTCCACTGGGCCAGTTCCACAAATACTGTAACTACAAAAGCAAGTTAAAACTTTAGTTGGAGCTTGCTTCCATCATTTCCTCAACCACCCTCAGCCTTTTCACCATCTTCAATGCACACGTCAGAAGCTTAATGGGATGCTCTTCATGTGCCTGGATGAATACAGTTCCAAAATGTCAAGATGCCCCATATTATCAGGACCACTACCATGATTGTGCACTTTACCCCTCCGACAGTTCATTGTGAACCAATTTCAAAATGCACTGCAGTCACTCACCACGACACTTCCAAATCTCTCCCAATCCAAACTTCTACTGCAAAGGAAAAGAGCAGCATCCCACCATAAGTTGCACACCATTCCTCCCAGACTTGGAATTACTGTCAATAGGTCTAATTGCTCAAATCACTGCACAACTACTTGCATTAGGGTTAGGGTAAGCCTAGCCTAGCCCTACCAAGTGGTTTGAGAAGATAACTCATCACCACCTTTTCACAGGTAATTAGCATCAGGCAATGGCAGCATTCCAAAGAAGCATTCTTGGAAAACAGTTCAACACATTTCCTTGGTTCTGGGGCCCCCTCCGTTGCGCCCATCATCAGACCTGGGGGGGGGGGGGGTGGAGGTGGAAATGAGACATATAAAAAAAAACACAACCGACACATACAAAATACTGGAAGAACAGAGCAGATCAGACAGCATATATGGTGGAAAATGAAGAGCGGATGTCTCCTCAACACTGGTTTAAAAAAAGAGGGCAGAAGACATAATAAAAAGGTAGGGGGCGGAACACAAACTGACAAGTGAATAGAAAGTAAACTGCAGTCCACATCCAGAAAGCCCAAGTGTCAAACCTGAAAGGAATCAGATGTTGACTTTTTAAAAATGTAACATTGTTCTGATTCTCACGGGACAAAATAAGCTTACATTAAATTTTTGAAATTTACAATAGAAACTGAAATCACCAGCATCTGTTGCACAAGGTATTTACAATGTGACAAGAAAGTACGGATTAACCCCCTTTCATTATAAATTAAATTGCTGGAATTCTAATGAACAACCGTAAAACTGAAAAGTTAACTGTTTTTTCTTCCTCTCTCCCAGACGCTGTTTGAGTCTTTCCAACGTTTTCTGCTTGAAGAGACATCCAGCATCTGCTTTAGAACTGAAGGTGCGTGTGCTTCAGGTGCTAACACTCGTTGTGCCATTGCAAACACTTCTGCTCAGTGAAGGGCATCCCCGGCCCAGGGCAGGAGAAGTCGGCCTCATCCACATTCAACCCTCACTCACCCCTGAAGGTTGTAACCGGTAAATCCACCGTATAGTAAAAAAGCTTGCTAGCAATAAATGCAGGATTGGGCAGGGCGGTCTGCTTGTCCACCACCGGAGTCCGGCTGGGAGGCTGTTCGTAAACGTCCTTGTCCCAATCTTCAGGCATTGCTGCTACCTTGGTAAAGGAACCAGGACCAGACCGCGCAGGCGCACTTACACACGCGTAAGGAGCGCCGCTCATGCGAAATGACGCACTACGTAATGCCGTTCACGCCCCGGAGACACACACAACATGGCGCCACTTGTACCCCAAAGACACACACAACATGGCGCCACTTGTGCCCAAAGACACGCACAAGGTGAAGGTAAAGCCAACTTTTCTGTGCATATTCCACGCGATGATTACTGTATATGTTACGCCCTTTTAAAGGATTTTATGTATCTTTCTTCACAGATGTAGTCTGAATTGTTGAGTGTTTCCACAATTTATATCTTCATTACATCTCTAGTAAATATAACTCGATTCCTTCTGTTTTAATACACAGGCCAACATTGAAGCCATCATCAGATTTCCTGAAATAATTATAGCCCCATATTAAAAAATCTTAATCTGACGTTGTTTTCCATTGATTACGTTAAATCAAATTGGAACCACTCTCTGAAATGTCACCTGAACTAGTTAACCTGGTCTCACTGGCATTTTCCCAATTTAGTTGTAGACCTGAATCTCTGCATTCTCTGATATATAAATGTGTTCCCAAACAAAGGAAGAATCACAATTGTCATTAGTATGAGTTTTCTCCTGATCTTATGTTATTAAGACCAAAAGAATACATTTCAGGCTGAGACCCTTTCTCAGGACTGGAAAGGAAGGAGGAAGAGACCTGAAGAAAAAGGTGGCCGGGTGGGGTGGTGCGAGGGGTTCTGAGGGGAAGGACCAGCTAGAAGGTGATAGGTGAAGACAGGTAGGTGGAAAAGTAAAAATAAAGGTCTCAAGAAGAACGAATCCAATAGCTAAGGAGAGTGGACTATGGAAGTAAGGGAAGAAGGAGAAGCACTCGGGGTATGATAGACAAGTGAGGAGAAAAGTTAAGAGGCCAGAGTGGAGAGTAGAAGAAGATGAAAGAGGGAGGAAAAAACTTACCGGAAGGAGAAATCGATGTTCATGCCAACATGTTGGAGGCTAGCTAGATGGTGTTGCACCTCCACCCTAAGAGTGGCCTCATGAGGCCATAGACTAATATATCAGAATGGGGATAGGAATTTAAAAAGTTGGCCATCAGAAAATTCCACTTTGGCTGAATGGAGCAGAGGTGCTTGTCAAAGTGGTCCCCTAATTTTGGATGAGTGTGTACCTACAAAAACTTGCTGTATATACCCAAACCAAAAGCTATGGATGAACCAAGAGGAACGTCGTCTGCTGAAGTTCTGTGGCATTCAAGGCTGGTGACCCAGACCTGTACCAGAAAATCAGGTATGACTTGCAAAGGGCTATTTCAAGGGCAAAGAGACAATTTCGAATGAGGTTGGAGGCGACATCGGATGTATGACAGGGTTTGCAAGACATTACTTCCTACAAAGCGAAACCCAAAAGCATGAATATCAGTGATGCTTTACTACCAGATGAACTCAACACCTTCTATGCCTACTTTGAAAGGGAGAATATAAATACAGCTGTGAAGATCCCTGCTGCACCTGATGACCTTGTGAACTCTGTCTCAGAGGCCAATGTTAGATTGTCTTTAAAGAGGGTGAACTCTCGCAAGGTGGAAGGTCCCGATGGTGTACCTGGTAAGGCTCTGAAAATTTGTGCCAACCAACTGGCGGGAGTATTCAAGGACATTTTCAACCTCTCACTGCTACAGGTGGGAGTTCCCACTTGCTTCAAAAAGTGCCTTAGAAGAATAACGTGAGCTTCCTTAATGACTATCGCCCAGTAGCACTCACATCTACAGTGATGAAATGCTAGACTAGACTGAACTCCTGCCTCAGCAAGGATCTGGACCCATTGCAATTTGCCTATCGCCACAATAGGTAAACAACAGTTGCAATCTCAATGGCTCTTCACATGGCCTTAGACCACCTCGACAACACAAACACCTATATCAAAATGATGTTCATTGACTATAGCACTGTATTTAACACCATTATTCCCACAATTCTGATTGAGAAGTTACAGAACCTGGGCCTCTGTACCTCCCTCTGCAATTGGATCCTTGACTTCCTAACCGGAGGACCACAATCTATGCAGATTGTTGATAATATCTCCTCTTCACTGATGATCAACACTGGTGCACCTCAGGGGTGTGTGCTTAGCCCACTGCTCTGCTCTCTCTATGCACTGCTAAAAAAGCATCTATAAATTTGCTGATGATACAACCATTGTTTGGTAGAATCTCAGATGGTGATGAGAGGGCGTACAGGAGTGAGATATGCCATCTAGTGGATTGGTGTCACAGCAACAACCTGGCACTCAACATCAGTAAGACGAAAGAGCTGATTGTGGACTTCGGGAAGGGTAAGACGAGGGAACACATATCAATCCTCATAGAGGGATCAGAAGTGGAGAGAGTTTCAAGTTCCTGTCAAGATCTCTGAGAATCTGACCTGGTCCCAACATATCGATGCAGCTATAAAGAAGGCAAGACAGTGACTATACTTCATTAGGAGTTTGAAGAGATTTGGTATGTCAATAAAAACAGACAAAACCTTCTATAAATGTACTGTAGAGAGCATTTTGACAGGCTGCATCACTGTCTGGTAAGGGGGGGGGGGGGCGGGGGAGGTTCTACTGCACAGGACCGAAAGAAGCTGCAGTGGATTGTAAATTTAATCAGCTCCATCTTGGGTACCAGCCTACAAAGTACCCAGGACATCTTCAAGGAGCGGTGTCTCAGAAAAGCAGCATCCATTATTAAGGACTTCCAGCACCCAGGGCATGCCCTTTTCACACTGTTACCATCAGGTAGGAGGTACAGAAGACTGAAGGCACACACTCAGCGATTCAGGAACAGCATCTTTCCTTCTGCTATCCAAGTCTTAAATGGTCATTAAACCCGTGAAAACTATCTCACTTTAAAAATATATATTATTAATTTATATTTGCATGATTTTTAATCTATTGAACATACATGCAGTATACTGCTATTTATTTATTTATTTATTTATTTATCATTTTCCCACTTCTTCTAGATTACGTACTGCATTGAGCTGCTGCTGCTAAGTTAACAAATTTCACAACACATGCCGGTGATAATAAATCTGATTCTGATTCTAATTCATGCCGGGTCTGAACAATGTAGAGGAGGCCATATCACAAGCACCAGATACAGTAGACAACTGTTATGAACTGTAACATTTTAGGAACAAATCAGCAACAAGAGATTTCACACTGAGTACGGTTTTAATGTTAAAACCACTATCTTTATTAGTATCTACTTATAATATAGTAACTTAACCAAAATAAACAAAAGTTAACAGTGTTATGTGTATATGTATGTGTAAACGCAAACACGAGGAAATCTGCAGATGCTGGAAATTCAAGCAACACACACAGAATGCTGGTGGAATGCAGCAGGCCAGGCAGCATCTATGGGCAGGTGTGGTATTTCTGTCTCTTGCAGAGTGTGTGTCAGGAGGGAGACTAGGGGGAAGGGATTAATGGACAAGGAAATCACAGAGACTCGCTAAAGATGTGATTGGTGATAGGATCCCACTGAAGTTGTGGAGAATCGGTAGGTAACAGGAAACAAGAAATTACCTTCTAGTAATGTTTTATCCTCCCTCTTACCTCTTCTTCTACTTCCTCCTCTGGCCTCTTGGCTCTTTTTATCATCTGCCTATCACCTGACCTACTGAGTTCCTCCAGCATTTTGGGTGTGTTTCTCAGGATTTCCAGCCGTTCATGTATTTTTACAGAGAATCTGTAATGAATGATTTAAACAAATAAAGAATGCTTACTCAAGCAATATATTTACAATATCGCTAAATTATTAAATAACACTCCTCCCTGCTTAGCTATAAACTCCAACTCAATGGAGAAAGTAACTCACTTTGCTTGGCAGGAGAGACTTGTGACTGTGAACGAATCCTTGGTTCTGGGGCCTCCTCCGTTGTGTCTGCAGGAGTTGACTCTGCGACTAAAGGAAGTGGTTCTGACAGCCCTGGACACTTTCCTCCTGGATGTGCGTTGGCATCCCGAACAGTGCATGGCAAGCTGCACTGGACGATGTGAATCATAGTGCTTGAGTTGTTACGAATGTGCCACAACTCTGAGGGGCCGAAGGGTACAAAGTAGCCCCCTCCTTTTTGAGAATCGCAAGATCGCTATTAATTCAGGTCTGGGGACCCAGGAAATGAGAGAGAATCCTCAAGGGTTTGGAATGTGTGTCCTGCCCTCAGCGAGACAAAGCCACGGATACCGGCCATTGTCTCTTGGAGACGGAATTGTGTATTGAGTACTGTACTATTCATTGAAGCCCTCAGGGAATGACCAGAGTGGGCTGGTTGAGGGATTGCATCATCCCAAACTGATTGACATCTGAGACCCCGTGAGTAAGGATAAAAGAGGGTCTGGGGAACAACCCCTTTAGATGCATCAGGAGAGACGCTGGAAGTCCCGTGACAGCGTTTGGTAGCGACAGCCGGTGGGAGGCTCGTGTGCGTCCTCTCCCTTTGCCGGGATTGGGGGCCTTACCACAGAAGAACGGCTTTAGCTAAAAGGAGAAACCAACACCAACGGAACTCTGGAAGGATCGACATCATAAAAAGGAAAAGCCGGCAAGTTCTAAAAATCTGTCTCTTGACTCCAACCAAAGGCTGCAGCCTGCATGAACTTGAGTGACTTTTATATTTCCATCGGACAATACATTATCCCCTAGACAACGATAGAGCTATTTCTTATTGATTATTATTATACCCACACTTTTAGACCTAGTATTGACGACGTATAGTATCTGTATGTTTGCATTGATATTATTTTTGTGTATTTTTACCAATAAATACTGTTAAAATAGTACCATCAGACTTCAACGGACCTCCCTATCTTTGCTGGTAAGTTACCCAGTTACGGGGTTCGTAACAGAGTGCAGTGTCTGATGCCACCACTTCCTTTACCTTTCCTAACTCTTTATATTTCTGAAAAAATGGCCTGGCTTAACTTCATTTTTAATCTTTTCTTATTTTTTTGTTCGTTACCTTCTGTTGGTTTTTAAAAGCTTTCAAATCCTTATGCTTTTATTCTCTCATTGACTTCCCTTATCAGCCACAGTTGCCTCATCCTCCCTCTGTAATGCATCTTCTTTGGGATGAACTGATCCTGCATCCTCTGAATTACTCCCAGAAACTCCATCTATTGATTGTCTACCATTATCCCTGCTAGTGTCCCCTTTCAATCAACTTTGGCCAGCTCTTCCTTCGTGCCTATGCATTTCCCTCAATTCCACTATAATACCAATACATTTGATTTAAGCTTCACCCTTTCAAACAGCAGGGTGAATTCTAACATATTATAATTACTGTCTCCTAAGGGTTCATTTACCTTAAGCTCCCTAAGCAAATCCGGTTGATTACACACACATAATCTAGAATTGCTTTTTCCCTTTTGGGCTCAACCACAAACCAAAAAGCCATCTTGTAGGCACTCTATAAGTTCTTTCTCTTGGGATTCAGCACCAAAATAATTTTCCCAATCTACCTATGTACTGATATCCCCCATGATCATTGTAACATTGCCCCTTTTGCAGGTAGCATTGCCGTTAACACAGTTGGTTTACAATGTCAATGATCATTGATTATGGTTGATTCCTACTGCTGTCAGTAAGGAGTCTGGATGTTCTCCTTGTAACCTTGTGAATTTCCTGTGGGTGCTCCAGCTTGTTCCCACATTCCTAAGACAACTGGTTAAGTTTAGTGCATTGTAGGCATGCTATGCTGGCTCCAGAAGCACATTGCAAAAATGATGATGCATTACGACATATTTCACTGTATGTTTTGATGTACATCTGACAAATAAAACTAATCTAATGTACCTGGTAGGGGACTGAAAATGTGTGCCAGCCAACTGTGGGAGTGTTCAAGGACATCGCCAATCTCTTACTGCTGCAGTTGGAGTTTCCCACCTACTTCAAAAGGGCAACAATCATACCACACCCAAGAAGAGCAGGGTGAGCTGCCTCATTGACTACCACCCAGTTGCACTCATAACTACTGTGATGAAGTGCTTTGGGAGGTTTGTCATGGTCAGAATCACCTCCTGCCTAAGCAAGCACCTGGACCCACTGCAATTTGCCTTTCACCACAATAGTTCTACAGTGGGTGCAATCTCATTGGCTCTCCACTCGGCCCTGGATCACCTGGGCAATAGCAATACCTACATCAGGCTGCTGTTTATTAATTACAGCTCAGCATATTGATGCAATTACAAAGAAAGCTATGATTGCAGCTGTATATTATTAGGAGTTTGAGAATACCTGGCATGTCACCAAGACTCTCGCAAATTCCTACAGATGTACCATGCAGATCATTCTAACTGACTGCATCACCATCTGGTGTGGTGGGGGGGCACTGTACAGGATCAGAAAAACGGCAGAGGGTTATAAACACAGCCAACTCCATCATGGGCACTGACCGCACCTCCTCCCCCCCCCACCCACCCAGCATCAAGGACATTGTAGCGATGTGCTACACACAGCGCTGAAATAACAACATGCAGTTGGTAAGTCGTTTCGAGACTAGTTTATTCAAACTTCCTGGTGCTGGTATTTAAATCCCTAGCGCCCACCCTCTCCGGGCGGAAATGACGTCAGAGGTACATTACCAAAGTCTCTCCCCGCGCGCTGGCTATTTGTGAGCCGGTTCGCCTGCGCAGAAAGTGGGTCGCCACATAACCCCCCCCCCCCCCCCCAGAACTGGCGATACACCACCCAATGTGCTCAGTCTGGGTCGGACTCTGTTTGGGAGGTCTGCCTCTGCGCCGCGGTGCCTGAACCTCGACCGGCTGCGCCAAGTCCACATGGGCTGGTTTGAGTCGGTCCACCGTGAAAACCTCCTCTTTCCCCCCAATGTCCAGAACGTACGCGGACCCGTTGTTGTTGATCACCCTGAACGGCCCCTCTTACGGCCGCTGTAGCGGTGCCCAGTGTCCGCCCCTTCGTACAAACACAAACTTACAGTTTTGCAGTTCTTTGGGTACATGGGTCGGGGTCCGTCCGTGCTGTGAAGTTGGCACGGGGGCCAGGTTGCCAAGCCTTTCGCGTAGTCTGTTCAGGACTGCTATGGGTTCTTCCTCTTGCCCCCTTGGGGCTGGTATGAACTCTCCCGGGACAGCCAGGGGTGCGCCATACACCAACTCGGCCGACGAGGTGTGCAGATCCTCTTTGGGCGCTGTACGAATTCCAAGCAGGACCCAGGGAAGCTCGTCCACCCAGTTAGGTCCTCTCAGGCGGGCCATGAGAGCCGACTTCAAGTGACGGTGGAAGCGTTCCACCAGTCCATTCGACTGTGGGTGGTAGGCAGTTGTGTGGTGCAGCTGCGTTCCCAACAGGCTGGTCACAGCCGACCACAGGCTGGAGGTGAACTGGGCGCCTCTGTCGGAGGTAATGTGGGCCGGTACCCTGAAGCGTGCTACCCAGGTTGCGATCAGTGCTCGGGCGCAGGAATCGGTAGATGTGTTGGTGAGCGGGACCGCCTCTGGCCACCTCGTGAACCAGTCTACCACCGTTAGGAGGTACCGCGCTCCTCGGGACACTGGTAGGGGGCCCACGATATCGATGTGAATGTGGTCAAACCTCCGGTGGGTGGGTTCAAACTGCTGTGGCGGGGCTTTAGTGTGTCGCTGTACCGTGGCTGTTCGGCACTGCGTGCACGTTCTGGCCCATTCACTGACCTGCTTGCGAAGTCCGTGCCACGCGAACTTGCTGGAGACCAGCCGGACGGTTGTCCTGATAGATGAGTGCGCCAAACCATGTATGGAGTCGAAAACCCGCCGCCTCCAGGCTGCCGGGACGATGGGGCGAGGTTGGCCGGTAGCCACGTCGCACAGGAGGGTCCTATCATCTGGGTCTATGAGAAAGTCCTGCAGCTGCAAACCCGAGACTGTGGTCCTGTAGCTGGGCATCTCGTCGTCTGCCTGCTGTGCCTCCACCAGTGCTGCATAGTCCACCCCCAGGGACAGGGCCTGGACAGCTGGTCTGGAGAGTGCGTCCGCCACGACGTTGTCCTTTCCTGAGACATGCTGGATGTCCATCGTGTACTCCGAGATGTAGGACAGATGTTGCTGCTGGCGAGCCGACCAGGGATCGGACACTTTCGTGAACGCGAAGGTCAATAGTTTGTGGTCTGTGAACGCAGTGAACGGCCTGCCTTCTAAGAAGTACGTACCTGAAATGCCAGATTGCCAGGTATAGCGCCAACAGTTCCCGGTCGAAAGCACTGTATTTGAGCTCGGGTGGTCGCAGGTGTTTGCTGAAAAACGTCAGGGGTTGCCAGTGACCCTCGATGAGTTGTTCCAGCACCCCACCAACTGCCGTGTTAGATGCGTCCACTGTGAGGGCGGTAGGGACGTCCATTCTGGGGTGCACTAGTATCGCGGCGTTTGCCAAGGCTTCTTTCGTTTTAATGAAAGCAGCGGCGGACTCCTCGTCCCAGGTAATGTTGCCCCGTCTTTAGTAATCCTGTGGCCCAGGAAGTTGATGGTGTCGAGCCCGAACTGGCATTTGGCCAGGTTGATTGTCAGGCCGTATTCACTCAGTCCGGCGTAGAGTTGATGGAGGTGGGACAGATGCTCCTGACGACTGCTGCTGGCTATGAGGATGTCGTCCAAATAGATGAAAGCGAAGTCCAGGTCGCATCCCACCGCGTCCATTAACCGCTGAAACGTCTGTGCGGCATTCTTGAGGCTGAATGGCATGCGGAGGAACTCGAAAGGGGTGATGAGTGCCATTTTGGGGACGTCGTCCGGATGCATCGGGATTTGATGGTATCCCCGGACGAGGTCCACCTTGGAGAAGATCCGTGCCCTGTGCAGGATTGCTGCAAAATCCTGAATGTGCGGCACAGGGTAGCGGTCCGGTGTCATAGCCTCGTTCAGCCTGCGGTAGTCGCCACATGGTCTCCAGCCCCCTGTTGCTTTGGGCACCATGTGCAGGGGGGAGGCCCATGGGCTGTCGGACTGCCGTATGATCCCCAATTCCTCCATCCACTTAAATTCCTCCTTCGCCAGGCAGAGCTTTTCCAGGGGGAGCCTTCGTGCGCAGGCATGGAGGGGTGGTCCCTGGGTCGGAATGTGGTGCTGTACCCCGTGTCTGGGCATGGCTGCTGTGAACTGCAGTGTCAGAATCGATGGAAAGTCCGCCAGGATTCTGGTGAATTCGTTGTCCGACAGCGTGATGGAGTCCAGGTGTGGGGCTGGCAACTTGGCTTCACCCAGGGAGAACGTCTGGAAAGTCTCGGCATGTACCAGTCTTTTCCCTTGCAAGTCGACCAGCAGGCTGTGAGCTCGCAAGAAGTCCGCCCCCAGGAGTGGTTGGGCCACCGCAGCCAATGTAAAGTCCCACTTGAACTGGCTGGCGCCGAACAGCAGCTCCACTGTGCGGGTGCCGTAGGTCCATATCGTGCTGCCATTTGCAGCCCTCAGGGTGGGTCCTGGCTTCCTGTTGTGGGTGTTGTACCCCATCGGGGGCAGGACGCTGATCTCCGCTCCAGTGTCGACCAAGAAGTGGCGTCCTGACTGTTTGTCCCAGATGTACAAGAGGCTGTCCTGGTGGCCAGCTGCCATAGTCATTAGCGGCAGCTGGCCCTGGCAGGGCGGGCGACAACGGCGGGCTTTTGTGCCCCACCGCTGGTGTTAGAAACATCACTGTTCACTGGCCTCCTCTCTCTTGCCTCTGTGCGCCCCCCTGCCGGGCCTGGTCTGGTCTGCTGCTGGGAGCGTGGCCTGGTAATCTGACCGACCGACGCCACGCTCTCCCTTTTGGCTTTCCACAGCACGTCTGCCCGGGCTGCCACCTTCTGGGGGTCGCTGAAATCTGCATTGGCCAGCAGCAGATGTATGTCCTCGGGCAGTTGCTCTAGGAACACTTGCTCGAAAATGAGGCAGGGCTTGTGTCCGTCAGCCAGGGACAGCATCTCGTTCATCAATGCTGATGGCAGTCTGTCTCCCAAACCATCCAGGTGAAGCTGGCGGGCACCCCGCTCACGCCGTGAGAGGCCAAAGGTCTCAATGAGCAGCGCTTTGAATGCTTCATATTTGCCTTCTTCTGGGGGCGACTGAATGAAATCCGCAACCTGGGCGGCCGTCTCCTGGTCAAGGGCGCTCACCACATGGTAGTAACGCGTGGAATCAGATGATATCTGCCAAATCTGGAACTGGGCTTCTGCTTGGCTAAACCACACGCATGGTCGCAGCGTCCAGAAAGTCGGCAGTTGTAGCGAAACAGCGTGAACAGATGAAGAGTCGGTCATCTTTGGTCCAAATCCCGTTTGGACCGTCGGGGTCACCAATGTAGCGATGTGCTACACACAGCACTGAAATAACGACACGCAGTCGGTAAGTCATTTCGAGACTAGTTTATTCAAACTTCCTGGTGCTGGTATTTAAATCCCTAGCGCCTGCCCTCTCTGGGCGGAAATGACATCAGAGGTGCATTACCAAAGTCTCTCCCCGCGTGCTGGCTATTTGTGAGCCGCTTCGCCTGCGCAGAAAGTGGGTCGCCACAACATCTTCAAAAGGCGATGTTTCAAAAAGGTGGCATCCATCATTATGGACCCCCATCACCCAGAACATGCCCTCTTCACATTGCTACCATCAAGGAGGAGGTACAGGAGACACACATGTACAACATTTCAGGAGCTGATTTTTTCCCCTCTGTCATCAGATTTCTGAATGGATAATGAACCCGTGTACACTTGCTCTATTTTCTTCTTTTTTTGCTCCCTTTTGGCACTACTTATTCAACTTAGCATTTTACATATATTTCTAATTGCAATTTATAGTTTTAAAATATTATGTATTGCGTCATGCTGCTGCCACAAAACAACAGATTTCATGACATATGACAGTGATATTAAACCCAATTCTGATTATGATTCTAATCTCTTTTTGCATTTTATCTGTATTTAACTCCCATCAGTGTCTTTTTGCCCTTGCCGTTTCTTAACTCTACCCAAAATTATTCTACATCCCTTGATCCTATGTTGGTTCTTTCTAAGGATTTGATTTAATTTTTTGCCAACAGAACCACCCCACTCTAGCCGCCACCTGCCTGTCTTTTCAATAGGATGTGTATTCTTGGATGTTAAGCTCCCAGCTATAATCTTTCAACCAGGACTCAGTGATGCATGCAGCATTATACCTGCCAATTTCTTACTGCGCTACAAGATAATATACCTTATGAAATATACTGTGTGGGATAACACCTTCAGTCCTGTATTCACCATTCTTCTTTTCAATTTTGGCTCCATGCTATCTGAAGTCAAATTCTTACCCCTTTCTAAACATTTTGTCTTATTCTTTATTCTTGAGACTCCAGTGACATTTAGATAGATAGATAGATAGATAGATACTTTATTCATCCCCATGGGGAAATTCAACTTTTTTCCAATGTCCCATACACTTGTTGTAGCAAAACTAATTACATACAATACTTAACTCAGTAAAAAATATGATATGCATCTAAATCACTATCTCAAAAAGCATTAATAATAGCTTTTAAAAAGTTCTTAAGTCCTGGCGGTTGAATTGTAAAGCCTAATGGCATTGGGGAGTATTGACCTCTTCATCCTGTCTGAGGAGCATTGCATCGATAGTAACCTGTCGCTGAAACTGCTTCTCTGTCTCTGGATGGTGCTATGTAGAGGATGTTCAGAGTTTTCCATAATTGACCGTAGCCTACTCAGCGCCCTTCGCTCAGCTACCGATGTTAAACTCTCCAGTACTTTGCCCACGACAGAGCCCGCCTTCCTTACCAGCTTATTAAGACGTGAGGCGTCCCTCTTCTTAATTTCCTGTATTTTCTTTTCTTTTTACTTTATGTATACTTCTCCAAGCTGTTGAACCCAACCCCCTACTATTTAGTTTAAAGTCCTATCCACAGCCCTAGTTATGTGATTCACCAGGACCCTAGTCCCAGTATGGTTTAGCTAGACCCATCAGAATAGCTCCCTCCTTCCCCAATACGAGTACCAATGCGCCAGAAATTCAAACCCATTTTTCCTATGCCAATCTTTGATCCACACATTTAGCTTTCCAATCTTATCAACCCTATGCCAATTTGCATGTGGCTCAGGTAACAATCCAGAGATTATTACCTTTTTGTTTCTGCATTTTAACATAGTCCCAAGTTGCTCAAAATCACTCAGCAGGACCTCTGTCTTTATTCTGCAGTGCCAAGAAGTTCAAGGAAAACTCAGAGGACATTCAATCTGAAAAATAGACAATGTCCTCCATACAGTGGACAAGACTGGATTATAGATGACTTTTAATAGTAATGATGATGGAAGACGAGTAGAAAGAGCTTAACGTATTGAGGTACGAGAAATCCAAAGGAAGTCAATAGTAGATCTATTGGTTGCTTGTTCAGATGATTCTGTTCTGTCTTCAAGAGCAACTCTGTTCACCTTATAATGCTGCCCTAACTATTTCTCTCAAGCTTGATGAGTAGCATGGTTCATGAACATTTGACAGTTGTCTTGCCTTTATATAGAGTTTAATTATTTCAGATCATAGCATTAAGTTTCACTTCTTTCTTGGCTGCTGACGAGATCAGCTGTGGCAGAACTTCTGGAGGTATGGAGTGAGGTCGGTTGGAATTTGAGATAGAGATCCTTTGATGAATTCTATGCTTGTGAGCATAGCTATTCACTCATTTTCTGTTTCCTCTAAATGACTTGCCTATTTGTTTTATAATGTAATATCACCTCAAACACTTTTCTGCCTTTTATTTTCTTCTTTGGGATATTTTGGACATTGATTATCGATAATTTCTCTTAGCATTGAGAGTTAAATCTAAGATATTAATTTCCAACTTTTTTCAATGCAAACTGATGGACTCCATTCCTTTTATACTATTAACGAGAGAAATTACAGGCAGCTTCACTTTGCCACACACTCCTGTTCATTGTCATATTTAGAAAAAGTGAAGCATTACTTTGGAATTTATTACACTGCTTAATGGGAACCATGCAGCACCAGGGGCTAATTTTTAATTGAAAATTGAAAATATTATTGGAATCATCTTTGAAAGTTTTGATTTTAGGAGTTACAACTTTGCATATCAATATAAAGAAGTAAATATTTGCAAATAAATATTCTTTTTGGATCACATTTCCAACATACCTTGCAGCAAATTAATTCCTGTTAAGTTTAATCACTGTTGTAATTCATAACAACTAATTGCACATAGCTGGGCCCCATCAATGAACAGATAACTTACTTTAATGAGGGACAAAATTTAGACAAAATACAATGGAGTCTCACCTGCTCTTTTGCAAAGTGCTCTTTGGGAATCTCTCCTGTTACCTATTTGGGATGCAGGGCCTCATGTAGATATGTTATCTGAAGTACAGCACTTCTGATAATGCAATATTAAATCTGAACAGTTGGAAGAAATTTCAAGCGTGCATCTTTAGTCTTGTACTTGTCAGAAGTCTTCACTTGAAGATTTGGCAGCATTACTATAAGTTTCAACCTTAATGATGTTTTACATTTCAAGATTCATGGTTTGAGAAAGGAATTAAAATTTACCATATCCTCTGGTGGTTGTAAGATTAAAAAATGCTACTGTTTGTAGTGGTAAAAATAATCCAAAATCAAAGGAAACCACTTGCTTCTAGCATGCAACCACCACGGGGTTGTTATTCGGCAAAGATATGACCTCCACCAGTCCCAAGCTACAGACCGCCACAAAATAAGCAAGAAAATGTAACTTATTCCCTTCACTTTTACCACAACCAAACTAATGAGACTAGTTACCATAATATACATAATCACACCCAATACCAAGCAATAGAGAACAGATACATGGCTCCTTAAGAGCTATCTAAAAATAAAGCTCATTATATGTAAGCAAGATTTGTGATAAATCATTAAAATACACGTGTGTACACATTTTACATTTGACAGGGATTAACAGAATGCTCAAAATGACTTTCTGGGTCAAGGTAAGTACAAAATATCGATAATGATAGCTTGGGTATACCACAGGTTCCACTCCCAGTTTCATGTCACCTTGGATGAGGGGTGATGATTGTGGAGGGACAGAAATCTCCAGTCATGATTCTATAGTTATTATGCTGTGCAGACTTTTCTTGTCATCAATGTCATTAAAAATCTGTATTATAGTGGGAGCAACTATAAACAATTATTTTCCTTTAAATAATCTGACTAACATCTCAAACACTTCACAGGGGCATTGCCAAACCAACAAAATTGATTTTGGGCCACTGAAGATGATGTCAGGAAAACTGTTCAGTTGCTTAATCAAAGGTAGCTTTTAAGGCACAATTTTGATAAGGAAAGAAAGATCATTAAATATGACAAGGCAGTCAGGGACATTGAGGAAACATTAGTTTTTCAGGGTGCGTCCCCAAATCTAATGTACTGTAGGTCTAGTTAGAATTATTTTATTGGAAATCTTGATTGTTATGATGCAGAATCCAGATCATGACAACTGAAGTGGGGCAGGAAAGAGTCCTGCTGGGATAATGTGCTATTATTGCATTGGAAATGATTCAACACAGTCTGTTATTTAAGATGAGACATTGTATTCTGGATCCAGAGATGGGTGATGCTTCAGAAATATTCACAGTATCTGTGAGTAGTGATCACCTCTGAGGATGCCAAAGCCTGTGACTGAGCTACATTTATAAAGACTGATATGTAAACATAACAGTTTATACTTTTGGTAAGAAATGTAGGAACAGTACATTTTATATATTCAGTATATAGAAAATATTGAGTGTTTTAATGTTATTAGTTTTTTTAAGGATTGTGTCACATTAACCATTCTCTGGATGGCATCGGTGTGTGTAGAAAGTTCCACAAACAATCGGTGTACAGTGCTTGAGGAAACCACACACATGTTTGACTTTCTCTTGTCTCACATGCAATTGATTTTTTTTGTAATTCAAATTATTATTATTATTAATTCTTATTTTACAAAGCAGCACAGCATATCATGGAGCAGATACAGTACAGCATATTTACACATGACAAGAAAACATATAAAACTAAGAAACAGAAAAAAACTTTTAATTTAAGTTTAAATTAACATACAACCAAAATTGATCCCATGCATCTCGCACTTTTCCCTCACTGTTAATTCTTCTCAACATGTGTTCATAGGATGAAATCTTAACCATTTCCTCAGTCCATTCCTTCACAGTGGGACATCTGGGGTTTTTCTAGTTTTGCAAAATAATTCTTGCAGCTGTGATGAGACCCACCTTTAAAATAGTAAATTTGTCATTGTTTACATTAGGTATCATTGTCCGATCACCCAGGAGACAAAGCCGTGGGCGCAAGGACAATGTAGAACCCGACCAGTTTCCCAACAAATCAAGAACTTTACATCAAAATGGACAAACCATGGAACACTCCCAGATCATGTGAAAATATGTGCCCACCTCATTTTTACATTTCCAGCATAAATTATTATCAACAATCCCCATTTTGTAGAGTCTAGTTAGTGTCCAATAATATCTGTGTATTATCTTACACTGAATAAATTTCCCTCTTGCTTCCCTAATATGTCTACCCATATTTGATAAAATATTTGACCACTCATTATCTTCAATATCGCTTCCAAGATCCTTCTGCCATACTGCTTTGAGATTGTTACATGTTTCACCCACAGAGTGCTTGAACATTTTATAAAGCACTGATGCTTTATGAACTTCCTGTGGTAAAGTATTCAGTTTAAGGGTTACTTTGTGGGCCACCATTCTTGAGTATGCTACTAACGCAATGTCTTATTTGTAAATACTTCCAGAAATTCCTTTTATCTACAAAGTTATATTTCCTCTGCAAATCCACATACAACATAAAAACCCCATTCTCATAGAGATCACCTACTAAATTTACACCTTTAATCTTTCATTCTTTCCAGTACACCATTCTTTTCCCAATGCATATCTCAGGGTTATTTCAGAGCGAAGAGTATTTCTGATTTAAATGTGACATTCTACAAGCTTTATGAATTTTACTCCACACACTCCTTGAGTGAAATAGTATAGGATTTAGATTAGTCTTGTTTTCCACATGTTGTGAGAGAATGTGAAGGGGAGAATGTGGTGCAGCCAAGCTCCGTTCTATAACTACCCAATCTAAATCAACATCAGCCCTGTCCCAATGTTTAGCTAACTTGGTCATTTCAAAGGATAATTTATATACCCTGACGTCTGGTAGACTGAGCCCACCCATGTCCCTGGACATACACATCTTACTCATTTTAATTCTGGGCTTACATGCAATTGATTTTATTAGCTATTAAAAAGTGACCAGTATATATTTTTCAATATTAATTAAGTTTTCATATGTGGGTCCTGTCATAAGTAAGGATGACAAAATATACGTATGTAGTTTTATGTAATTCAACAGCCCTGAATCCATATTATCTTTAGTAACACAGCATAAATATCATTTGACTAACACTATTAATATTCATTTTATTTTCAGGAGTAATGTATCCCATGAAGGAGAATAGCACAAATAATAATCGTCAAAAGATGCCAGTAGATATTTGTCATTCAATGAACAGTGACAGTGGCACCTGGTGCTTCAGTGGCTGCAACTGCTGTGGTGTCAAACCTGGGTTTGCCACTCTGCTCCTGAAATCAATCCATGGGGTAATGGAGCCAGGAGCTAAATTTGTGATTGTATATTAAGTAACATCTTAAGTATGAGCTTATTTCAGCATTTAGAAACTGTCTCTTTCAGCTGTCCGCTAACGCACGGTCCACATTATGGTTTGTATGCTTTCTCTTAATTTTAAAATTTGTGATTGGACACAAGAATTTCTTTCTTAGATTAGCCATAAAAGGGACTGTGAATGCATATGTTGTATAATTCCTGTTTTTATATGGTTTACTCTGAACTTTAATGAAACTTTTTTCAGAAGATCTGGAGCTTATATTTGTGCTGTGGGTGTTCAGTGATTGACTGTTGTGTGAAGGGCATTTTTTAATGATTAGACTTTTTTCTCCAGTCACATCGCAAATTTTCAGCGCCCAGGCACGGGCACACAGGATTCCTTCCCCGTAAGAGAAGTTCCAGGCACAGAGGGAAAGTTAAAAGCTGGCCTAAAGATGACCCAAGCAAGCCAGTGCATTTGACAGCCTTTTTGGGATACAAAGCCGGCATGACTCATATTTTGCGGGATGTAAACAGACCAGGCCAAAGTAAGATTTGCCTTATTTTTCTCCTTGTTCCATGTAACATTCTGTTTATGTGTTGCCCAGGCAATTAAACTTTATATCCTTGTTAATGCCTTATATGTGTCTACCTGTCCGTAAAAACTCTTATCTGGTCAGACCATGTAATGTTTGTCTATGCAATGTACTGTCCATGAAAACAACATAAGGGACTTCTTATTTCATGTCCTATCATCAGAAAGATGGCTCGACTAACATTTCAGCATTCCTTCAAATACGGACTGGATAGTTTCTTGGGTTCCGGTCTCAGAAATGAGGCTTGAACCTATAACTTTAATTTAGAGACTAGAGTTCTTTTCAGTCATCCAAGAATGAATATTGTGGATTCAATTCTTACTCCAGAGGTGTGAGCCAAGTTCATAGGTTCATTGTATTATCAAAGTAAGTACACGGAATCCAACTCCGAAATTTGCCTCTTCTCCAGATAGCCATAGAATATGGAAAACTATATAAACACTTGAAAGAACGACACCAATCCCCTGCACGAAAAGAACCACTCACAAATCCCCAGCTCACCCAAGCCCTCCCTCGTACAAAAACTAACAGATCAACCAAACCCCCAGCCTGCCAACTTGCAACAAAACAGTATGGACAAAAGCACAAAAAAATTTACAGAACCGAAAGAGGCCAATATGAACTACAGACCAATCCATAAATCTCAGAATTTTGATAACATCCCTGAGAGCATCATGACCCAACGACCCCTCCGACGTCAGCGACTCAAACCAGCGGCCTCTCCGATGGCAGTAATTCAAACCAGCGGCCTCTCCAATGGCAGTAATTCAAACCAGTGGCCTGTCTGAGGAAAGTTCTTGGCTCAAGTTCTACGACAACCCTGAGAAGGGACAAAAATTAAAAATAGAAAATGGTGGAAATACCCGACAGATCAGGCTGCATCCATGGGAAAAGAAATCATTAACATTTCAGGTTGAAGTCCCTTTTTTGGGGCATTCTGAAAAATAGTCTTTCACCTGAAACGTTAACTCTGTTTTTCTTCCACAGATTGGCCTAAATCTGCTATATCCAACAGTTGTTGAATTTTTTATATTTTCATTGAGAAAGGCATAGTCCATCAGATTAGCAGATTTTGTCCATTCATACAAAACCCATTTGCTCCCTCATGATCCTGTGGCACCATTTTGAAGACTGAAAATCTCTCAGGCTGTCGAGCAGTATTTATTCCTTAATCAACACAATTAAGAAACAGATTATGTCATTATTGTTTACTGTGCAAAAATTGGCTGCCCTAACTTAATTACCACAGGAGTTATATATCTGAAGTATTTAATTCACTATAATTTACATTGAAGTGTACTAAAGTTGTGAAAGGTGCTAGAGAATTGCAAGTACTTCATTTTTCATTCTTTATTGTCAGTCACCAATGCTTCATGGTTGTCTAAGCCTTGCTTTTGCACTCTCTGCAGAATAGTATTTTGCTTATAATGGTTGATAGTGGTACAGTTCCCTTTGCTTAATTTTACAGAGAATCACATTTTGGTGCAGTCATTGGTTTTGCAGCTCTGGTATTGAAAAAATATCAGGGCATTACTTCCAATACAATGTCATTCCCACTCAACTTTCTATATTTGAGTTGGATGTTTTAATATTTCAGAGATCTCAAAACGTGAAATGGTGGAGGCTGTTACAATAATAGATACCCCTCCAGTAGTAATCATTGGGATTGTTGGATATGTGGACACTCCCAGGGGATTGCGGGCATTTAAGACGATCTTTGCGGAGCACATAAGTGATGAATGCAAGCGTCGTTTCTACAAGAACTGGTAATAATATTTTTCTCTCTTTTTCAAAAATTTGCCTTTGTCAGGTACTGGTAAATATGGGTGGAATAAAACTTAAAGGAAGAAGCTGCAAAGTTTCAATCTCAAGTTCATTTGGTGCCCCCATCTCATGCGGGATTCAATCTGTTTAGACAGAAGATCCTTAGAGACCATGAGTAGACTAAAGGCTACCAGAGCAAGTTCATTTGCTCTATCAGAGTGCATTTCTCTCTCATCCTACACCAAATTTAATTTTAAAATCTCCTGATGTATTAACTTTGTCACTTCACAGTATTTAAAGTGTTCATTAACCTTTGAATCAAAACCATTGAGAATATCCTTTGCATTACATCCCAGGTGTTGATGGTTCTCTTGTGTTCCAATAACTAGAATTGGGCCTGGAGAATCATATGGTTTCCACATTTCCATTTTTCCAAACTCCAATTTTAAGAGACTTGGATGCAGAGTTTAGGAAGTCGTCTAGTCTTAAACTCTTTGTCAGTTCTTCCCTTAATATCTTTAAATCTCAGAACAGATCACTTCTTAGTACCCTAAATTCAACAATGTTTGGGTAATCCGTCTTTATAATGTCACTTTTGTGTCCAGTTATTAGGTATCATTTTCATATGTTTAATGTTTACTGTCTCCAAGAGCAGAAATATCCTTTCTACAGCTCACAGTTCACCAGACATAGTTAAACCAAAGCTTTGAATAATTGCTTCACAACTTTTAATTTCAGAGACATTTTGATTAATTTCTATATTTGTCTGTGACATTTTAATTATTTACATATAGTACATCTACCTCTAAGACCCTTTCAACATCACTAAAGTTTGTAGTGCTTAATCAGTTAGAAGATTCTCAGTTCTTTCAACTCTGGGCCCTCTATAGATGACCTTATACTTGCCAATACTGAAGTCCATTTACCTTTGCTAAATCCATTAATATATGTAATATATGTAATTTTATGCCTCCATGTTATTCAAAATATGTTTCAGGCTTTGAGCTCTTTCTAGATATTACACAAAAATTAACAAATAAAGTGGTTTTTTGGCTCCTTGGGAAGTGACAGCATAAATATCATAGTTGCCATGGTTGACAACAGACCGAACACTGCTTGGGGATCGGGAAGCTGCCTTCAGATTCGGGCATAAAATGGTCAGGGCAGCATGAGCTGGGCTTTCCCGTGCCATCAGGAAGGCAAAACGGCACTACTCACAGTAATTTCTGTGACACCATAGACATGAAGCGCAAGTGGCAGGTCATTCAGACCATATGTGTCAGTGATAGTGATGCCACTCTTCCTGATAGGCTGAATGTCTTTTACGCACAGTTTGATACGTGGAATAATGCGCCGGTGAGGAAGACTCCCCCTCCCCCCAAGGAGCAGGCAGTCTGTCTGGCTACAGCTGATGTGAGGAAGACCCTAGCCAAGGTCAACTCATGTAAGGCTGCAGGGCCTGATAACATTCTGGGTAGGGTGCTGAGAGACTGTGCAGCCCAATTACTAGAGGTTTTAACAGACATCTTCAGCATCTCTTTGGAACAGTCCCCTGCCCCACAGGCTTCAAGACAGTATTCACCATGCCACTGTTGCTTAATGACTACTGTCCAGTGGCATTGACCTCCACAGTAATGGAGTGTTTTGAGTGGATGGTTATAGATCACATGAAGTCCCATCTTCCTGCTGCATTAGATCCCTTCCAGTTCACTTCTCACTCAAGTTGGTGCACTGATGATGCCATAGCCTCTGCACTCCACTGTGTCCTGTCCCACCTGGAACTGGTGCCTCATACATCAGGATGCTATTCATCAACTGCAGCTCAGCATTTAACGTGGTCATTCCTCAGGAGCTGGTTGATACTCTGTCCTCAGGGGGTCTCAGCACCTCCCTCTGTAACTGGATCTTGACGGAAAGACCACAGTCAGACCCTCAACACCATCTCATTAATCAAGAAATCGTAGCAACATCTTACCCCCCCCCCCCCTCCCATTCTAACCAATTCTTACAGGAGCACCATTGACAGTGCCTGGTCCAGCTGCAGTGTCTGGTCTGGTATGGGAATTGTGAGGCAAATGACCACAAGACTCTACAAAGTACTGCTGAGATGATCGTCAGGGTCTCTCTTCCACCCATATGAAATGTATCAGGAACACTTGGTACACAGGACCCTTAGCATTGTCAATAACCCCACCATTCATCAAATGATCTCTTTGACCACCCGCACCCCCACCATCAGGCAGGAGGTACCATAGCATTAGGACAAGACCTGTTGGAATGGGAAACAGCTTCCCTCCCCCCAGGCCATAGAACTACTGAGCTCCCAGCCATACCCAGGTCTCGTCACATATGAAGCAACAGTGGTGTTAGACTGTTCATTTTTTAACTTGTGTTGTAAATGTAACTTAGTATTTGTTACACACACAAAATGCTGGTGGAACACAGCTGGCCAGGCAGCATCTATAGGAAGAAGCACAGTCAACGTTTCAGGCTGAGACCCTTCATCAGGACTTCCTGCCTTATTATTTGTTAACTTATTTGTGGTAATATTACTTTTTGTGTTGTGTGTGAATTGTATGTGTTGTGTTGTGCACTTTGGTCCTGAGGAATGTTGTTTCATTTGGCAGAATATACATATGGTTGAATGACAATAAAATTGAACTTGATCATAAAATATCAGACTACAATTACATCAACTAGATGTTTGAATGGAAATAGAAGGTGATTAATAATCAAGGGAACAACTGAGATTTTGTCATTTTCTTGATCTGCTCAGGCAAGCTAAGCCTCTCATAAATTCACCTATAAAATCTCTCTTCTCCCTTCTTTTTGATTCATTTCTGTACTGCCTCCCTTCATAATTGTTTGTAAGTGCAGGGTAGACCTAAATCAATCACTGATTTAGATGCAGCCCTCAGATTACTCACAGAACTGCTGCACCTGATGACCCTGTGATATCCATTGTCTTTAAAGAGAGTAAACCCTCGTAAGACAGAAGGTCCCAATGGAGTACCTGGTAAGGCCCTGAAAACCTGTGCCAACCAACTAGCGGGTGTATTCAAGGACATTTTCAACCTCTCACTGCTACAGGCGGAAGTTCCCACTTGCTTCAAAAAGGCAGCAATTATACCAGTGCCCAAGAAGAATAATGTGGGCTGCTTTAACGACTATCACCTGGTAGCACTCACATCGACAGAGATGAAATGCTTTGAGAGGTTGGTTATGACTAGACTGAACTCCTGCCTCAGCAAGGACCTGGGCTCATTGCAATTTGCCTATCGACACAATAGGTCAACAGCAGACGCAATCTCAATGGCTCTCCACACGGCTTTAGACCACCTAGACAACACAAACAGCTACATCAGGATGCTGTTCATTGACTATAGCTCAGCATTTAATACCATCATTCCCACAATCCTGATTGAGAAGTTACAGAACTAAGGCCTCTGTACCTCCCTCTTCAATTGGATCCTTGACTTCCTAACCAGAAGATCACAATCTGTGCAGATTGGTGATAATATCTCCTCCTCACTGATGATCTACACTGGTGCACCTCAGGGGCATGTGCTTAGCCCACTGCTCTACTCTCTATATACACATGACTGTGTGGCTAGGCATAGCTCAAATACCATCTATAAATTTGTTGATGATACAACCATTGTTGGTCGAATCTCAGGTGGTGACGAGAGGGCGTACAGGAGTGAGATATGCCAACTAGTGGAGTGGTGCTGCCAAGCTGATTGTGGACTTCAGGAAGGGTAAGATGAAGGAACACATACCAATCCTCATAGGGGGATCAAAAGTGGAGAGAGTGAGCAGTTTCAGGTTCCTGAGTGTCAAGATCTCTGAGGATCTAACCTGGTCCCAACATATCGATGTAGTTATAAAGAAGGCAAGACAGTGGCTATACTTTATTAGGAGATTGAAGAGATTTAGCATGTCAACAAATACACTCAAAAACCTCTATAGATGTTCCATGGACAGCATTCTGACAGGCTGCATCACTGTCTGGTATGGACAGGCTACTGCACAGGACCGAAAGAAGCTGCAGAAGGTTGTAAAACTAGTCAGCTCCATCTTGGTACTAGCCTATAAAGTACCCAGGACATCTTTAGGGAGCAGTGTCTCAGAAAGGCAGCATCCATTATTAAGGACCTCCAGCACCCAGGGCATGCCCTTTTCTTACTATTACCATCAGGTAGGAGGTACAAAAGCCTGAAGGGACACACTCAGTGATTTAGGAACAGCTTCTTCCCTTATGTCATCTGATTCCTAAATGGACATTGAATCTTTGGACATTACCTCACTTTTTTCTAATATACAGTATTTCTGCTTTTGCATGTTTTAAAAAATCTATTCAATATATGTAATTTTATTGATTATTATTATGTTTATTTTTTATTATTATTATTTTATTTTCATTTTTTTCTTCTATATTATGTGTTGCATTGAACTGCTGCTGCTAAATTAACAAATTTCACGTCAAATGCTGGTGATAATAAACCTGATTCTGATTCTGAGAAAGACAGTTTGAATGATAGTTTTGCCTCAACCTGGGCTCCTGCCCTGGAAAATTTGTCTCTTGCTTGGGTATCCGACTAATTTGAAAAGTATGGTTAGTTGAACAAGAGTCTGACTGATAGCAGTTACAAGATTTTATAAATTGTGCTTTTCTGCACTGGAAACACTTTGTTGATGGGGCCACTACTCAATTGTAAATTCCTGGCCCAGCTTTTCAAGTGCCTTGTAACCATGGATTCCCGTGTTTAATGGAGAAAAGCTGAAACAATGCAAATAAGGTGGGTTGTAAATGGGAAAGTAAAATGTATGAGCTGCTGGAACGTAGAGCAGGTTCACAGGTGGGCATTGTAGGATCATGTCCAGTTCTCATTCTTCTCAATTTCTTATAAATTTGCAAGATTCAGTTAGAAAATTCAGCCTTATAATATAAACGTAGAGGGTATTTTTTGTCACGTCTTTCAGAGGAATAATTAATATCTTTTCAATATAGTACAAGATACAGTCCATGCCATATTTGCATGTTCAATTAGGTGCAAGAGTAAGAGGAAAGCCTTTACTAAGTACAACAAGAAATGGCAGGATGAGGCTGGGAAAAAACAACTGGAGAAAGATTTTGAAGCCATGAAGAAGTATTGCAAAATCATCAGAGTCATTGTTCATACTCAGGTGAGAACATTTTTTTCTCTCTTGTACTTATTTACTTCTTCCAATTCTTGACATTAATTTTTAAGACCCATATTACACAGTGGGGCCAGATCGGTATCAAAGAAATTCCAAAAGCCGTGCTACTGTGATGACTTCCAATGTGTTTTACTTGAAGCATGGGAGCAGCATCTTCAGAACTAGTGGAAAGACTGAGAATTCTTAGATGCCATTTCTCACTATGACTTCAAGCCTATACTATTGCAGCTTGATTGTTACGGCAGAGCTCTATAATGTGGTGTAAGGATTCATCTTCGGCACTAGTGATCAGGACTATGGCATTCTGAGGATTATAAAGTTAACCAGTTTTAAAATTTCAGAGCAGTTGATTAGTATTGACAAATCAGAAGTGTACACAATTCGGAATTTAACACAGCATTTATATAATACCAGTGCATTTATATAATAATTCCAAGTTAAAATAAAAAATAGTTTTGAAGTGTTAATGTTGTTAAATAACTGCAAGTTGACGATCTTCTGAGGGGCATTGATCTGAAAGGTCATCAGTCTGCAACATTAATTTTGCTTTTCTTTCCATTCTGATCTATGAGTATTTCCAGATTTCTGTTTAAATTTCAGATTTACAGTGTCCGAGGTGTTTTGGTTTTGTACTGATTTAACCAATCTTAGGATGCCCCTTTGTTCTGCAAAATCAATTATGTGTTGACACCAAGATCCTGCAGGCAGCAATTTCAACATCAACAAAACATGGCTGGCAATCTCTCTTTGTCCCAAGGCATGTTAAGCTAGCTACACTTGGTGGGCTGACGTGTCATTTGTGTGAGGGCCCTCCTAGCAGTAATCTCTGTTGTATGTACTTCATTAATTCCTCCATTGAAAAACTGATCAAACTGAGTGACACAAGGACAAGAAAATTTGCAGATGCTGGAAATCAAACAACACCCACAAAAAGCTGGAGGAACTCAAGGAGCAGGCAGCATTTATGGAAAAGAGTTAGCGGTTGATGTTTTGAGCTGAGACCTTTCATTAGGACTGGAAAATAAAGATGAGAAAGTAGAGCAAGAAGCTGGGATGAGGGGAGGAAAAAGTACAAGATGATAGGTGAGAGGTGAAACTGGGAGAGGAGGAGTGTTGAAGTAAAGAGCTGGGAAGTTGATAGGTGAAAAAGATAAAGGGCTGAAGAAGGGGGAATCTGATGGGAGAGGGTAGTGACCATGAAAGAAAGGGAAGAGGGAGGAGCACCAGAGAGAGGTAAAGAGATAAGGTGGGAGAGGGAAACGGGAATGGGAATGGTGAAGGGTAGGGGTAATTACCAGAAGTTTGAGAAATCAATGTTCATTGGAAGTGCACCATTCCCATTTCTGTTTCCCTCTCTCACCTTATCTCCTTACCTGCCCATCACCTCCAACAGATTCGCAGGTGAAGTGCTGTCTCACCAGGAAGGATTGTTTGGGGCCCTGAATGTTGATGAAAGAGGAAATGAATGGGCAGGTGTGGCACTTCTTCCACTTGCAGGAACTCCTGATGCCCACCTCTTACCTCTTCTCTTCTCCTTACCTGCCTATCCCCCTGCTGTCTTTCCTGCTTCCCTTTCTCCCACGGCTCACTCTCCTCTCGCAACAGATTCCTTCTTCCCAGCCCTTCACCTTTTTCACCGATCACCTCCCATTTTACTTTCTGGTTCCAGTGAAGGGTCGGGGCTAAAACATCAGCTGTTTATTCTCCTCCACAGATACTGCCTGACTTGTTGGGGTCCTGCAGCATTTTGTGTGTATTACTCTGGTTGTCCTGTATCCGGGGAATCTCTTTATTTGTGACCTAAAGAGATATGAAGCACTGAGTTGAAAAAGGTTCAATAAAAAAAATGCATCTCTTTTGTTAGCCAGATCATTTGTGAGCAGATCGCAAGACAGCAGAGTGAAGAAGCTCATAAGCCTTGTGTATCCTTTTAATCAATTGACATGCCTTGGCTGAATGTAGGGTCTATTGACAGGAGTCATTTGTTTACACAGTGTGGTCATGCACACAGCCTATGATTAATTTGGTGAAGGGCTCCGACCTGAAATATGTCTCCTTGCATAGATCTTGCCTGACTTGCATTCCTTGTTTTTATATTATACATGCAATCCTGTTCTTCCTTCCCCGTTAGATGAAGCTGCTACCTTTACGCCAGAAGAAGGCCCATATGATGGAAATTCAACTGAATGGTGGAACCGTTGCGGAGAAAGTAGACTGGGCACATGAGAAACTGGAGAAGCAGATCTCAGTACATTCCATCTTTCATCAAGACGAAAATATAGATGTAATTGGAGTCACCAAAGGAAAGGGATTCAAAGGTAGTTCAAAAGCTTAATCCAGAATTTTTCTGTAATTTAAAAATACAATATGGAAATAATTGCCTTATTTTAAAACATCCTTTTTCAAACTTAAAACAAAAACAGTGATCTATTTGGACTACTGAAAACTTCTGATGTAATATTTGCCAAACCCAAACTCCATATTGGAAGTCGGAGAGAACAGGGAAAATTGCACCATTTCTTCTTCTGAGCTTTATCAACATTCCCATTATGATTCAGAAATGACCGTGTATGCTGAAACATTATGTGCTGTGTCATATCATATGGGCGATCGTGGTCTATGACATTGATTGTTCTTGGCAAATCCTCCAGAAGTAGTTTGCCATTGTCTTCTTCTGGGCAGTGTCTTCACAAGACGGGTGACCCCAGCCATTAACAATACTCTTCAGAGATCGTCTGCCTGGTGTCAGTGGTTGCATAACCAGGACCTGTGATATGCCTTCTCATACCTGACACATTAGTTGCAATATTAGTAGGTTCTAGAATGTCTTGGGGAATTATTCATTCTGACAATATACGTTAAAAACAAGCTGCTGGAGGAACTCAGTTGGTCCGGCAACATCTGTGGGGAGAAAAGGATAGTCAATATTTACAGGTCAAGGGCCTTCATCTGAACTCATCTATCCCTCCACAGATGCTACCTAACCTGCAGAGTTCCTCAATATTGTGTTTATTTTTGCTCCATAGTTCAGCATCTACAGATTATGCTGTCTATGATATATTATGTTAACTTTGGTTAAGGTTCTTAGGAAGATAGTCGCACAGTCTATACTCAGCACCGTAAGTGACTACAGAAGGAAAAATATATGTTATTCAGGCCAAAGGTCAAAAAGGTAATCGAGCTATGACACCTCCAGTTATGCTGCAGCTTCAAAAACTATGATTCATGTTCAGGTGACAATAGATCCAAGAAGAAAGTCGATCAGTTAGAATGAAAATCTTTCATATAACATTGCAGATGAGTCCTTCTTTCTTCAATTTGCACTTGAATTTGAAAGACATTTGAGATACTTGCTGAAAACTTCCTCCCAGCCTTTTAAACTTGTAGCCATTATTTATCTGTGATGCTCATTGGCAGAGGTTATGCCTTAGTTATATTAAAACCATGCCTAAAGTATTGTGAAAACTTTTCAGTACCATTTCATAGGCAGGCTTATGGCCTTCATGACCTTGACTCCAGGCTAAATTGTGAGGAGACATTATATAGACCAACTCGTAGAGCCTAAATTCTAAAATATCCTGAGATGACTGGATGAAAGCTTCCCTGACATTAAGGGAAACATAAAGGATGGAAAAGGAGAAATCTTTTATTTATTATTTGGGGAGTGATACTTGACCTATAAAGGAACAGTTCTACAAAGTGCTGAACACGTTTGGGATTTCCTTCCACAGACAATCCATCTCCTGTTTCCTTCCTGAGGGGTTAGGATGGATTTACGGAGGATCCCAGAATTTTGGGCAAGGGTAACAATAAAGTGGTTAATGAAACATGAAAACTGATCCTGATGTTTTGAAGAATGGATGGGATTGTTATGATTAAACATTGAACATAGAACAGTACAGGAACAGGCCCTTCAGCCCCACAATATCATGCCAAACCAAAGAAATCAGTAACCAAATGACCAACAAAACTAATCCCTTATGCCTACATGATGTTCATATCCCTCCATTTTCCTCACATTCCTGTACCTATCCAAACTTCTCTTAACAGTCCCTAATGTATTCTCCTCTACCACCACCCAGGCAACATATTCCAGGCACCCATCACCCTCTGTGTAAAAACTTGCCTCTCACATCGCCTTTGAAATTACCCCCCTCACCTTAAATGCATATCTTCTGTTATTAGACATTTCAACCTTGGGAAATATATTGTCTGTATGCTCTATCTATAATCTTATATACCTCTATCAGATCTCCCCTCAGCCTCCGCCGCTCAAGAGAAAACAGCCCAAGTTCGTCCAATCTCTTGATATAGCACATGGCCTCTAATCCAGACAGAATCAGTGTACACATCTTCTGCACCCTCTCCAAAGCCTCAAAATCTTTCCCATAATACGGTGACCAGAACTGTATGCAATTCTCTAGATTCAGCCTAACTAGAGTTTTATGAAGCTGCAATGTAACTTCCTAACATTTGAACTCAATACCTTGACAAAAAAGGCAAGCATACCAAATTCCTTCTTAACCACCCTATCAACCTGTGTAGCCTCTTTCAGGGAGCCATGCACTTGGACCCTTAACAGTGTGTTGTCTCTTTACGATTCACCTACCAAAGTGCAATACTTCACATTTGGCCAGGATAAACTCCATTTGCTATTTCTCTGTCCTTATCTTCAACTGTTCCAGATCCTGTTGTATTCTTTGCCAGTCTTCTAAGCTATGCACATCACCACAAATTTTTTTTGGTAATTTTTTTTATTGAAGTTCATCATCAAACAAACATTTCCATAAGATGTATTTCAGACATTGTACATATATATCATATAATCATATCTCCACAAAGTATTTATCTGAGGTATACACTTATAGAAAAGAGTGGAAAGAAAAAACAAGCAAAAGGAAAGAACTATGTACAAGTAGGGAGTCATCTATTTTTTTACAACAGATTCATTGATTTGTGAGAATAAAATCAGGCCTATGAGGCATTATGTAGTTGAACCATTTTTCCCAGTATATAAGAACATAAGAACATAAGAGATAGGAGCAGGAGTAGGCCAATCGGCCCCTCAAGCCTGCTCCGCCATTCAACAAGATCATGGCTGATCCAATCTTAACTCTAGTTTTCACCGAATCCCACAAGGCAACAGTGCCAACCAACAGGGCACCATGCCGCCCATTTTATTTTATTATTCATCCCGCCCAAACCCATGTGATCACCCGGGGGAAAAAAACCGAGTTGCCAATTGAGGAGAAAAAATCTGGAAAATTCCTCTCCGACCCATCCAGGCTATCGAAAACTGGTCCAGGAGATCACATGGCTGATCTAAACCTAGCCTCATGTCCACTTACCTGCTCGCTCACCGTATCCCCTAATGCCATTTTTATCCAGGAAAATGTCTATCTCCGTTTTGAATTTATTGAGTGTAGTAACTTCCACAGCTCTCTGGGGCAGTAAATTCCACAGCCCCACTACCCTCTGAGTGAAGAAATTTCTCCGCATCTCAGTCCTGGAATGGCATCCCCTTATTTTAAGATTATGCCCCCTAGTCCTAGTTTCACCCATCATTGGGAACATTCTCCCCGCATCCACCCGATCAAGCCCCTTCACAATCTTATATGTTTCAATAAGATCGCCTCTCATTCTTCAAATTGTATGAATCAAATTGTTCCATCTTATGATTAACAGATGCTGTTATCTTCTCCATTTTGTAAATGTCCATTGTAATTTCCATCCATGTATTTAAAGTTGGGCTCTCCTATGATAACCATTTCCTAGAAAGAGTCTTTTAACCAGCCACCAACAGTATATTCATTAAATATTTATCTCTTTTCAAACATTCTTGAGGTATATATCCAAAATATATGGTCTTACTCTCTAAGGGTATTTCACATTTGAAGATGTCTTGTAGGGCATTGTGTATCCCCCTCCAATAGTTTTTGATAACAGGGCAGTCCCAAAAAATATGATAATGATTTGCATTTTGATTTCCACAATTTTTCCAGGAAACAGGGAGGTTACTATCATAATAGGATTTCTGAGACGATGTAATAAAATATCTTATCAAGTTTTTCATCCAAACTCCCTTCATTTCTGTGAACTGGTATCTACATCTTCATCCAGGCCATTTATATAAATTACAGACAGCAGCGATCCCAGTAGAGATCCCTGTGGAACACCACTAATCACAGACCTTTGGCTAGAATAATTCCCTTCAATCACCATCCTCTGTCATCCATGAGCAAGCCAGTTCTGAATCAATTCACCATGGATCCCATGCATCTTAATTTTTTGGATGAGCCTCTCATAAGGGACCTTGTCAAACATCTTCCTAAAATCCATGCAGACAACATCCACAGCTCTAGTTTCATCAATCATCCTTGACACCTTGTCAAAAAACTCAGTCAAGTTAGGAAGACATGGCTCTGCTCAAAGACATACTTGCTCTTCCTAATTAGCCCATGGTTCTCCAAATGATCATAAATCCAATCCCTAATAATTCTCTCCAGTAACTTCCCTAGCACTGATGTAGTACTTGCTGGTCTATAGTTTCTAGAATTATCCCCGGTTCCTTTCTTAAACAATGGAACAATGTTAGCTACTTGCCAGTTCTCTGAGACATCACCTGTGGTTAAAGAGAACTCAAAGATATTGGTCAAGGCCCCAGCAATCTCTTCACTTGCTTCTGCCAGTAACCTAAGGGTATATCCCAACTGGCCCTGGAGACTTATCCACCTTAATGTCCTTTAGGAGATCCAGCACTTCCTTCTTCTTTCCTTTGAAATGCCCTCACATACTAATACCCTTGGCACTGATCTCACTACCCTTCACATCCTTCTTGGTTAATAGTGGATCCTTTGCATGCAAGTAAATATTCCCCCCCTTGATCCCACCCTCTCCTTAGTTATCTTCTTGCTCTTGATGTATGTTTAGAATGCCCTGGGATTCTCTTTAATCATACTTGCCAAGGGCTTTTCCTGGCCCCTCCTGGCTTTTCCAAGTCTCTTCCTGAGTTTCTTTTCTGGCTCCTTTATAATTCTCTTGGGCTCTGCTTGATTCTAGCTTCCTGAGCTGTACGCACTTTTCCTATTTCTTCTTGACTAAATTCATCACTTCCCTCGACATCCAAGGTCCTTTAGTCCTTCCTCCTGACTGGAACATACCTGTCCTGTACTCTGTGCAGATGGTCTTTAAGCACCCACCACATGTCAGATGTGGACCTGCCCAAAAAAAGTTGTTTCCAATGAACTCTCCCTGGTTCCTGCCTAATGCATTCGTAATTTGCCCTGCTCCAGTTTAATACTCTCCCGCAAGGCCCATGCTATCCTTATCTATGACTGTCTTAAAACTTAAGGACTTGTGGTCACTGTTCCCTAACTGCTGACTTACTGAGTGGTCAGACACCTGGTCAGGCAACACCAGGTCCAGTATAGCCCGTTCTCATGTTGGACTACCTACATATTGATCTAAGCAACCTTTCTGGATGCTTCTAATAAATTTTGCCCCATCTAAACCATTTACACTAAGAAGGTCCCAGTTTATATGAGGGAAGTTGAAGTCCCCCATGACAACAATCCTACTGTTTTTACACCTTTCCTTTATCTCCGGGCAAATCTGTTCCTCAATGTCACGGTGGCTCCTGGGGGGGGGGTCTGTAGTACAATCACATCAGCATGATTGCTCCCTTCTCATTTTTGAGTTCTGTCCATATAGATTCAGTGAACGAGCCCTCCATTTTGTCCACTCTGAGTACAGCTGTGATATTGTCCCTGATTAGTAGTCCAACTCCCCCTCCTTCTACCTACTTCTTTACATTTGCCAAAAAAACCCTAGATTAGAATTAGTGAGTTTAGAGATAGAAAGATTATAAATTACTAACTTTTCTGAGTAACAAAAGCCTTTTCTTTGATTTGTTGAAAGTTATTCCAATGTTAACATGCAAACAGAATGTAACTCCAAATTGACCACTTCTTTGTTGGTTCACAGGCGTTACCTCTCGGTGGCACACTAAGAAACTGCCAAGGAAAACCCATAAAGGTCTGCGAAAGGTTGCTTGCATTGGGGCCTGGCATCCAGCTCGAGTCGGGTACACGATTGCCCGTGCAGGGCAGAAGGGTTATTTCCACCGTACAGAAATTAATAAGAAAGTAAATGTCAAATGTTTACTTCAATGGTTACTTGAACGGTTAAGAGATTATATTTCTGGATGGTTCAATAACTGGGATGCACAAAAGGCCAAAGGTAAAAGAAACAGAGGAGGCATGAGGAAAATCATTTTTACCCAGAGAAGGTGATGATCAAGAAACCACTTTATTTGAAGGTGGTGAAAGGCACCCAGGAAAAAAATAATTTACCAGGCCACAGGGAAAGAGCAGGGAATTGGATTATAATAGATTGTTCTTCTGGGAACAACTTGTAAACTGACAAGGCCCCTGCTGTGCCACCCCACTGATATAAGCAGTAAGGTAGCGTAGTGGTTAGCACAACGCTTTACAGTACTTGTGACCCAGGTTCAACTCCTGCTGCTGCCTGCAAGGAGTTTGTACGTTATGTTCTCCCTGTGACTGCATGGGTTTCCTCCCACAGTACGAAGATGTACCGGTTGTTAGGTTAAAATTATTCTGTGATTAGGATAGGGTTGCTGGGCGGTGCAACTTGAAGGGCCTGTTCTGCACTGTATGTCATTTAAAAATTGTATGAAATCAATAGGACAAGAATACCCTGGAAATTCAGACTTAGTCAAGTATGATACTCCTCTACTAACCATAAATGTTATGATGTTATTATCAGTCGGAAAGTGAGAAAATATTCCCACATGCTTTCTAGCTTCTTCATGCTCAAACTCCCAGAGCCACACTCTGATATTACATGTGACCTTTAACCCCAGGATAACTCCCAAGAATGTGTCCCACCACTGCCAAATGGATGGCTACAGAGCTTCCACCGATTGTTGGGATTTAAGGTAATAGGCCAAGTTGTGATTATCTCTGGCTGGCAATTCGATGGGGAATTGAACGATTTCCTACTCAAGGATCAGCTCATCCCCAACTCCCACGACTGCACATTGGAAAGTGGCAGCTGGAGTTGAGTTGCTGATCAGATGTGGCCCCTTGATTGGAAATCCTCAAGGTTGCTGCATAGAATCTAACCACCTTAAGCTTTTGGCACAATACAATCCCTGTTGTAAATGTTCACTGTCATGCCGTCAAAACAATAGCACATCTTTCTTGTGTGTTTGACACCACCGGAGTATGTTACTAGTGAAAAGCAATGAGCCAGGTCAAATTAACGTCACTTTTGAGAAGCACGATAACAATGTTTAAAGTGAAGTCAATAATGTCTTTTTGCTTTGCAGTTTGCGAAGTATCTCAGCGAGCTCATTGTGTGATCATTCCAACATTTGGCATATCGTAGTGGCCTGTATGAGTTTTGCATCTTTGAATGTCCAGCTATCCCAACTTTTCATCCATCTACACTGGTTTAACAATATGAGCAAGCTGTTTCACAGGATAAGAGTGACACCAAATCCCATCCTCACCTCATGTTCACCTTTGAGCATTTATGGGAAAGAGAGAATTAATGATATGGACTCATGTCACTGATGGTACTTTAATCAGTGGGCAGTTGTTTCAAATGATCTTTTAACAATTGTCTTGCGTTAGTTCAGGCTCATGTATCTCCTGATGTCATCCTGACTTTGCCTTGAGAAAGTATGAGTTTGTACAGATTCTTTCAAGGCCCATTCAAAACTATCGTGGGATAAATTTAAAAGCTACATACATATCTTTGGAGGAAATATAAAGAAATAAAAATATTGTGGTGTAGCAACAAATACTAGGGAATTCAAAACTGGCCATTTGCAATGACCACCTGAAATATATTACAGTATCACCCTGGAAGGTGTTGGATTGAATGCAGCTATGGAAACTTTTGGATCAATGTGAAGTGATATTAATTCACTGACAATTCTTAAAGTCTGTACCTGCACTGATTCTTAAGCTTAGCTTGAACACATCACAGCTTATTTTATGAACTGTCTAAGCCCTCTTTTCCTGTTCTGATCAGATTTATCGCCTTGGTAAAGGGATCCATGTGGAAGATGGCAAAGTAGTGAAAAACAATGCTTCCACTAATTACGATTTGACTAATAAGAGCATCACTCCAATGGTAAGTTTGAATAATCTCACTTATTTAGTGGCAGATATTGGCACAATGGCAAAGGAAATATCACAAACAACTCTGAACTATCTTACTTACATTTTCTTTTCCCATAGACTCAAAACACCTGCTCTTCTGTTAAAGGGCCCATCAAACCTAAGTATGTATCTGTCCTGTTGCTCTATTGCAAATAGTTATACACTTAACTTCCAATTATCTGGCAAGCTCAGGACTTTGGTACTGTCAGACAGGTAGATTTGTTGGATACTGTTCCCTGTTAGATGTTACACAGTATTATGCATTTTTCAGTGAACCCAGTAAATTTAAAGGGAACAGTGGAAATGAGACCCCAGACAGTTCAGACTGAACACCGAAACCAGGTGCTGGTACATTGAAATGGAGTATGTGAATCAGGACTTCAGAGAATTGAAAGGAGTACATGGTCCTGGGTCCTGTGAGTTGAAAGGGACTTAAGTACATCAAACTGGAAATTCCAAGATCAGGGCACAACTGCACAACCGTGTCAATGTCAGCTTGTGAGAACAGTGAAAAGAGTTTTAAATTGAGAGGATTTTAAAAGGAGGCAGTTATTTCTTCAGTGGTTTGATCAGGGCACAACTGCGCAAGTGCATGGATGTCAGCCAGTGAGAACAGCGAGAAGAGTTTAAAAAGAAGACAACTTTGTAGAGTGGGCATTGGAGGAGCAGGTGACAGAGTAGGAAAGGTTTGGTGATACCGGGTCGAGGCGAGGTAGGTTAACTGTGTAGCATACAGACGGGAAGTATGTGTGTGAGGCCGGTGTTCTGTGCTCAGTGTCAGATGTGGGAAGTCCAGGAGACTTCCAGCCTCCCGGATGGCCACATCTGCACCAGGTCTGTCGAGCTGCAGCTCCTGAGGGACAGCATTAGGGAACTGGAGATGCAGCTCGATGATCTTCATCCGGTCAGGGAGAGTGAGGAGGTGATAGAGAGGAGCTATAGGCAGGTAGTCACACCGGGGCCTCGGGAGACAGTTAAGTGGATAACAATCAGGAGAGGGAAGGGCAAGAGGCAGATGCTAGAGAGTACCCCAGTGGCTGTCCCCCTCAATAATAAGTGCTCCTGTTTGAGTACTGTTGGGGTAGACGGCCTACCTGGGGGAAGCAACAGTGGCTGTGCCTCTGGCACAGAGTATGGCCCTGTGGCTCAGAAGGGTAGGGAAAGGAAGAGGATGGCAGCAGTGATAGGGGACTCTATAGTTAGGGGGTCAGACAGGCGATTCTGTGGACGTAGGAAAGAAACACGGATAGTAGTTTGCCTCCAGGTGCCAGGGTCCGGGATGTTTCTGATTACATCCACAATATCCTGAAGTGGGAAGGAGAAAAGCCAGAGGCCATGGGTACGTATTGGTACCAACGACATAGGTAGGAAAAGGGAGGAGGTCCTGAAAACAGACTACAGGGAGTTAGGAGGAAGTTGAGAAGCAGGACCAGAAAGATAGTAATCTTGGGATTACTGCCTGTGCCACGTGACAGTGAGTATAGGAATAGAATGAGGTGGAGGATAAATGCGTGGCTGAGGGATTGGAGCAGAGGGCAGGGATTCAGATTTCTGGATCATTGGGACCTCTTTTGGGGCAGATGTGACCTGTACAAAAATGAGGGGACCAATATCCTGGTGGAGAGGTTTGCTAAGGCTACTGGGGAGAGTTTAAACTAGAATTGTTGGGGGGTGGGAACCTAACTGAAGTGATGAAGGAAGAGGCGGTTGTTCACAAATAGAGAAAACTTGGAGACACTGCAAGAGGGAGATGATAGAGAAGGGACAGGCTCAGACCGATGGTTTAAGGTGTGTCTATTTTAATGCAAGGACTATTATGAACAAAGCGGATGTGTGGATCAGTACTTGGAGCTATGATGTTGTGGCTATTACAGAGACTTGGATGGCTCAGAGACAGGAATGGTTACTTCAAGTGTCGGGTTTTTGATGTTTCAGAAAGGACAGGGAGGGAGGCAAAAGAGGTGGGGGCATGGCACTGTTGATCAGAGATAGTGTCACAGTTGCAGAAAAGGAGGAAGTTATGGAGGGATTGTCTACAGAGTCTCTGTGGGTGGAAGTTAGGAACAGGAAGGGGTCAATAACTCTACTGGGTGTTTTTTATAATCGACCCAATAGTAACAGGGATATTGAGGAGCAGATAGGGAGACAGATTCTGGAAAGCTGTAATAATAACAGTGGTGTTCTGGTGGGAGATCTTAATTTCCCAAATATTGATTGGCATCTCCCTAGAGAGAGGGGTTTAGACGGGGTGGAGTTTGTTAGGTGTGTTCAGGAAGATTTCTTGACACAATATGTAGATAAGCGTACAAGAGGAGAGGCTGTACTTGATCTGGTACTGGGAAATGAACCTGGTCAGTTATCAGATCTCTTAGTGGGAGAGTATTTTGGAGATAGTGATCACAATTCTATCTCCTTTACCATAGCATTGGAGAGGGATAGGAATAGACAAGTTAGGAAAGCGTTTAATTGGAGTAAGGGGAAATATGAGGCTGTCAGGCTGGAAATTGGAGGCATAAATTGGAAACAGATGTTCTCAGGAAAATGTATGGAAGAAATGTGGCAAATGTTCAGGAGGTATTTGTGTGGAGTTCTGCATATGTACTGTCCAATGAGACAGGGAAAGGAACCGTGGTGTACAAAGGCTGTTGTAAATCTAGAGAAGAGGAAAAGAAAAGCTTACGAAAGGTTCAAAAAACTAGGTAATGATAGAGATCTAGAAAATTATAAGGCTAGCAGGAAGGAGCTTAAGAATGAAATTAGGAGAGCCAGAAGGGGCCATGAGAAGGCCTTGGCAAGCAGTATTAAGGAAAACCCCAAGGCATTCTACAAGTATGTGAAGAGCAAGGGGATAAGATATGAGAGAACAGGACCAATCAAGTGTGACAGTGGAAAAGTGTGTATGGAACCAGAGGAGGTAGCAGAGGTACTTAATGACTACTTTGATGACTTACTGTAGACTGAAAAGCTTGAGCATGTAGATATTAAGGAAGAGGATGTGCTGGAGCTTTTGGAAAGCATCAAGTTGGATAAGTCGCTGGGATCGGATGAAAAGTACCCCAGGCTACTGTGGGAGGCGAGGGAGGAGATTGCTGAGCCTCTGGCGATGATCTTTGCATCATCAATGGGGAAGGGGGAGGTTCCGGAGGATTGGAGTGTCGCGGATGTTGTTCTCTTATTCAAGAAAGGGTGCAGAGATAGCCCAGGGAATTATAGACAGTGAGTCTTACTTCAGTGGTTGGTAAGTTGATGGAGAAGATCCTGAGAGGCAGGATTTATAAACATTTGGAGAGGCATAATATGATTAAGAATAGTCAGCATGGCTTTGTCAGAGGCAGGTCGTGCCTTACGAACCTGATTGAATTTTTTGGGGATGTGACTAAACACATTGATGAAGGTAGAGCCATAGATGTAGTTAATATGGATTTCAGCAAGGCATTTGGAAGGTACCCCATGCAAGGCCCACAGAAGGCAAATAGTGGTTTAGATGGGTCATATGGGTCACACCAGTGGAGTGCCTCAAGGATCTGTTCTGGGACCCTTACTCTTCGTGATTTTTATAAATGACCTGGATGAGGAAGTGAAGGGATGGGTTAGTAAATTTGCTGATGACACAAAGGTTGGAGGTGTTGTGGATAGTGTGAATTGCTGTCAGAGGTTATAGTGGGATATTGATAGGATGCAAAACTGGGCTGAGAAGTGGCAGATGGAGTTCAACCCAGATAAGTGTGAGGTGGTTAATTTTGGTAGGTCAAATATGATAGCAGAATATAGTATTAATGGTAAGACTCTTGGCAGTGTGGAGGATCAGAGGGATCTTGGGGTCCGAGTCCATAAGAAACTCAAAGCTGCTGCACAGGTTGACTCTGTGGTTAAGAAGGCATACGGTGCATTGGCCTTCATCAATTGTGGGATTGCATTTAAGAGCTGAGAGGTAATGTTACAGCTATATAGGACCCTGGTCAGACCCCACTTGGAGTACTGTGCTCTGTTCTGGTCGCCTCACTACAGGAAGGATGTGGAAGCCATAGAAAGGGTGCAGAGGAGATTTACAAGGATTTTCAAGCAACACACACAAAATGCTGGTGGAACACAGCAGGCCAGGCAGCATCTATAAGGAGAAGCACTGTCGTCCTGACGAAGGGTCTCGGCCCGAAACGTCGACAGTGCTTCTCCTTATAGATGCTGCCTGGCCTGCTGTGTTCCACCAGCATTTTGTGTGTGTTGCTTGAATTTCCAACATCTGCAGATTTCCTCGTGTTTACAAGGATGTTGCCTGGATTGGGGACCATGCCCTATGAGAATAGGTTGAGTGAACTCGGCCTTTTCTCCTTGGAATGACAGAGGATAAGAGGTGACATGATAGAGGTGTACAAGATAATGAGAGGCATTGATCGCGTGGATAGTCAGAGGCTTTTTACCAGGACTGAAATGGTTGCCACAAGAGGGCACAGTTTTAAGGTGCTTGGAAATAGCTACAGAGGGGATGTCACAGGTAAGTTTTTCTACAAATTCTCTCTCTTGAGGTCTAGTACTGACCTGGTTTTCCCAATCCACTTTCATGTTAAAAACACCAACGATTATCATGACATTGCCTTTCTGATGTACCTTTTCTATCTCCTGCTGTAATTTGTATTCCACATCCTGGCTGCTGTTTGGAGGCCTGTATACAATTGCCATTAGGGACCTTTTACCCTTGTTATTTCTTAATTCAACCCTTAGGGTCTCTACACCTTCCAATCCTATGTCATCCCTTTCTAATGATTTAATATTATTTCTTGTACACAGAGCCACACCAGATCAAGTTTACATTGAAATTTGAGAGGAAAAAAAATAAAATACAATGTGTCAATATTTCAGTGGAATAGAGGAAATTACAATGACATCAGAGGGGATCTGGCCAAAATTGACTGGAAAGGGACATTTGCAGGAAGAATAGAAGAGCAGCAATGGCTGGAGTTTCTGAAAAAAATGAGGGAAGTGCAAGACAGATATATTCCAAATAAGAAGAAATTTTCAAAGGGAAGAAGGACACTACCATGGCTAACAAGTGTAGTCAGAGCCTAAGTAAAAGCAAAAGAGAGGGCATACAAGGAAGCCAGAGCTAGTGGGAAGATAGAGGATTGGGGAGCTTTTAAGAACTTGCAGAAGGAAACTAAGAAGGTCATTAGGAAGGAAAAGGTGAATTATAAAAGGAAGCTGACGACTAATATCAAAGAAGATACTAAAAGCTTTGTTAAGTATATAAAGGGTAAAAGATAGTAGAGGGTAGATATAGGACCAATACAAAATGACACTGAAGATATTGTAATGAGAGATGCAGAGATGGCAGAGGAACTGAATGCGTATTTTGCTACTGTCTTCACAGTGGAACACATCTGCAGTATACCAGACATTCAAGAGTGTCAGGGAAGTGAAGTAGGTGCAGTGAAAATTACGACTGAGAAGGTGCTCAGGAAGCTTAATGGGCTGAGGGTGGATAAATTTCCTGGACCTGATGGAATGCACCCTTTGGTTCTGAAGGAAGTAGCTGAAGAGATTGCGGAGGCATTAACAATGACCTTTCAAGAATCGATAGATTCTGGCATTGTACCGGATGACTGGAAAATTGCAAACGTTACTCCACTATTTAAGAAGGGTGGGAGGCGGCAGAAAGGAAACTATAGACCTGTTAGCCTGACATCAGTGGTTGGGAAGTTGTTGGAATCGATTGTTAGGGATGAGATTATAGAGTACTTGGAGGCATATGACAAGGTAGGCCAAAGCCAACATGGTTTCCTGACAGGAAAATCCTGCCTGACAAACCTACTGCAATTCTTTGAGGAAATTACAAGCAGGGTAGACAAAGGAGATGTAGTAGATGTGGTGTACTTGGATTTTCAGAAGGCCTTTGACAAGGTGCCGCACATGAGGCTGCTTAGCACGATAAGAGCCCATGGAATTACAGGGAAGTTACTAGAGTGGGTAGAGCATTGACTGGTCAGCAGAAAGCAGAGAGTGGTGTTACAAATGAGGAGCAACTCTGATGGGCAGAAGGGTGCAAAGTCGCCCCCCTTTTTTGAGAATCGCAAAATCGCTATTATTTCGGGTCTGATGCCAAGGAAATGAGAGAGATAAACAGCTCATGTCAGTTAATGAGAGAGAGACAACGCAGGGATACACAAAAGTGGAATGTCTCCTCATACCAAAAGCGGAACGGAACCACTGATTACTGCTATTGTCTTTTGGAGAAGGAATTGTGTATTGAGTACTGTTCTATTCATTGAAACCCCTCAGGGGGCAACCAGAGTGGTCTGGTTGATGGATTGCATCATCCCAACCTAATTGACACCTGAGACCCTGTGAGTGGGGATAAAAGTAAGGTCTGGGGAACACCCCTCAGATGCACCAGGAGAGATGCTACGAGACCGGTGGGGGCTTGTGTGTGTGTCCACCCTTGCCTGGGTGATGAGTCCTCCATGGAACGGTCTAGCTAAAGGACGGAGGGGTCATATGTGAATGGCCACAACAACAACGCATCGACGGATCAAGATCGTAAAAGAAAAGTCGGCAAGTCAATAGCTGTTACTGCTTTCTCTCTCTCTCTCTCTCTCTCTCTCTCTCTCTCTCTCTCTCTCTCTCTCTCTCCCCCTCTCCAACAATTGCAACACAGCGACAAACAACTACCGCAGCCTGCATGAACTGAACTGAGCTTTATATTTCCATCGGACAATTCATTATTCCCTAGACAACGATAGAGCTTATTTCTTATTGATTGTTATTATACCTGCACTTTTAGGTTTAGTATTGATGACGTATATTATCTGTATATTTGCATTGATATTATTTTTGTGTATTTTTACTAATAAATCCTGTTAAAAATAGTATTATCAGACTTCAACGGATACTCCTATCTTTGCTGGTAAGATACCCAGTTACTGGGTTCGTAACAGCAGGAATAAAGGGATCCTATTCTGGTTGGCTGCCTGTTACCAGTGGAGTTCCACAGGGGTTGGTGTTGGGACCGTTGCTTTTTACAATGTTCGTCGATGATTTGGACTATGGGATTAATGGATTTTTGTGGCTAGATTTGCCAGTGATACAAGGATAGGTGGAGGAGTGGCTAGTGCTGAGGAAACAGAGAGCCTGCAGAGAGACTAAGTTTAGGGGCATGGGCATAGAAGTGGCAAATGAAATACAATGTTGGAAAGTGTATGGTCATGTACTTTGGTGGAAGAAATAAATGGGCTGACTATTATTTAGATGGGGAGAGAATTCAAAATGCAGAGATGCAAAAGAACTTCGGAGTCCTTGTGCAAGGTACCCTAAAGGTTAACCTCCAGGTTGAGTCGGTTGTGAAGAAGGTGAATGCAACGTTGGCATTTATTTCTAGAGCTATAGAATATAAGAGCAGGGATGTGATGTTGAGGCTCTATAAGGCATTCGTGATACCACACTTGGAATGTTGTGTCCATTTTTGGGCTCCTTATTTTTGAAAGGATATACTGACATTGCAGAGGGTTCAGAGAAGATTCACAAGAATTATTCCAGGAATGAAAGGGTTACCATATGAGGAACGTCTGGCAGCTCATGGGCTGTATTCCCTGGAGTTCAGAAGAATGAGGGTGAAATCTCATAGAAACATTCCGAATGTTAAAAGGCCTGAACAGATTAGATATGGCAAAGTTATTTCCCATGGTAGGGGAGTCTAGGACAAATGGGCACGACTTTAGGATTGAAGGACTTTCATTTAGAGCTGAGATGCAGAGAAATTACTTTAGTCAGAGGGTGGTAAATCTGTGGAATTTGTTGCCACGAGTGGCTGTGGAGGCCAAGTCATTGGGTGTATTTAAGGCAGAGATAGCTAGGTTCTTGATTAACCAGGGCATCAAAGGGTATAGGGAGAAGGCAGGGAAGTGGGGATGACTGGAAGAATTAGATCAGCCCATGATTGAATGGCGGAGCAGACTCGATAGGCCGAATGGCCCACTTCTGTTCCTATGTTCTTATGATAGTGGTGGGTGATGGAGGAAAGATTTTATGTTTACCAATCTGTCCAGCTGACTCAACATTTCATAGTTTGGAGAATGCAAAGAGCAATAATTTGGATTGCAATTTAATAGGCATGTGAAATAAAAAAGCAGTTCAAAGAATCATTTAATTTTAAATATTAAACCAGTACATATTAGTAACATTAAATCTGTTGTTCCTTTACAAAATGGTCTATTAAAGTTATCATATATCTTACCATGTAAAATGATATTTAAAAGTGGATAGTTATGATTTGGATTTTATTACTTTTAGCTTTCAAACACATGTATTTGTGTAATTGTGTGAGTAGTTTGGTTTAAGTAACTGGTACTGAAAGACTGATAATACTGTTTACTTTGTTTCAGGGTGGTTTTTCACACTATGGTGAAGTGAACAATGACTACATTATGATAAAAGGCTGTGTAATGGGAACAAAAAAACGTGTGCTTACACTCAGAAAGGTACAATTTGTGCATGTTCTGGGCAGTACAATGTACTGGGGAATTTTGTTTTCCTATCTATGGCATGTTTGGATAATGAGTGCCAGATATAACAACATAGAATTTTCCTCAGATTATCTTCATGCATCAACTGTTAAGATAACTCTTGACAGGTGGAAACAGTGGTGTTGAGTTGGATCACATGTGATTCAGGTCCTGATGCTTGGGTCACACACACTGCAGTTGCCTCAAGGAAGGGGAACTGATGATTACAATTGGGAATTAATCACATGCCTGGCAAGCAATAGACAAGATTTTATGAAAGTGAAGGAGAATTGGAATGGGTAGTGGTCAGTGTATTTCAGAGAGTGTGGAAGATTGTTGTGGGGTAGAGTTAGGATGCCAGTCATGAGAAGTGGTCTGGGGAGGCAGGTCACATGGGTGGCTGGTGTATTTAATATGGAGGTAGGAGGAGCACCTGAAATCAACAATTACATAATAAGGTAAATAAAAGAGCAAAGGTCCAGTGATAGTCTCCAGCAATCCACTTAAGAGCAATCACTATGACTGGCTGGATTATCCTTGGCACATGGCACTGTCATGCTGGATCACATTTTATGAAGAAGACATTAATCAAGCATAAAGTGGTCCATTTAGAGATGTAAAGGGAATAACATGAATGGGTATCTTTACATGAGCCATTAGGAATGTAACATGTTGGTAGATTCCTATCGTAGAATGACTGGACCAATTGTCTTATTGGATTTTTTGGAACCCAAAAATGCAACATAGTTCATTTTCAAAGAAAGTGTCTAATATAGCATGAGGTTGGTGCGGAAGCAGTGAAAGAGCAACGTATATATTTCTTATAGATCTTTATAAGAACTGGGTAAATGTCTCCAGTAGTTACCTGGGTGGAAGTCTATGTGATATGAGAATGAATAATTTCATTTAGAGGTACAACACGTAATAGGCCCCTCTGGCCCAATGAACCCACCCTGCCCAGTTACCCCCATGTGACCAATTAACCTACTAACCTGTCTTTGGAATGTGGAAGGAAACACACATAGTCATGGAGAGAACATGCAAATTCCTTACAGACGGCAGTGGGAGTTGAACCCGGGTTACTGGGGCTGTAATAGCATTACACTAACCACTACACTACTATTCCACCCCCAAAAACACTGCAAGAAGCTAGTCCTTCGTATATCTTTGCCATTTCACATTCCAAATGATCTCCTGGATCAACTATTTATCAATGTAACTCTGTAAACTGCAAAGTGCTTAAAATGATTCTGTTTTTGCAGTCCCTTCTTGTCCACACAAAACGATGTCACTTGGACACAGTGGAGCTCAAGTTCATTGACACAACTTCAAAGTTTGGCTATGGACATTTTCAGACACCTGAAGAGAAAAGAGCTTTTATGGTAAGTTTGCTTCAATGTCCTGTAACATGCTTCAGATTCACTGAGGTGATTTTGACATTGTGTGACAGTGCAAAATGGAAGATGATGAATTGGCAGCCTATTTTAGATCATATAATTCCATTGATGTTATTGGAAATAGTAATAGAGAGAAGTTTGGAACAGCTTACAATCTGCAATGACATCCTCAAAAGGTAAAAACTACTCCAAGGTATATGACTACAGGTGTGTTGGGTGTAAAAGAGTTTATTAGTGAGTTGTGCCAGAGTTTGAGATCTTGTGGAAACATAGAACATAGAAAACCTACAGCACAATACAGGCCCTTCGGCCCACAAAGTCGTGCCAAACATGTCCCTACCTTAGAAAATACTAGGCCTACCTATAGCCCTCCATTTTTCTAAGCTTTATATACCTATCTAAAAGTCTCTTAAAAGACCCTATTGTATCCGCCTCCACCACCATTGCCAGCAGCCCATTCCACGCACTCAACACTCTCTGAGTAAAAAACTTACCCCTGACATCTCCTCTGTACCTACTCCCCAGCACCTTAAACCTGTGTCCTCTTGTGGCAACCGTTTCAGCCCTGGGAAAAAGCCTCTGACTATCCACATAATCAATGCCTCTCATCATCTTATACACCTCTATCAGGCCATCTCTCATCCTCTGCCACTCCAAGGAGAAAAGGCTGAGTTCACTCAACCTATTCTCATAAAGCATGCTCCCCAATCCAGGCAACATCCTTGTAAATCTCCTCTGCACCCTTTCTATGGCTTCCACATCCTTCCTGTAGTGAGGCAACCAGAACTGAGCACAGTACTCCAAGTGGGGTCTGACCAGGGTCCTATATAGCTGCAACATTACCTCTCGGCTCCTAAATTCAATTCCACAATTGATGAAGGCCAATACTCTGTATGCCTTCTTAACCACAGAGTCAACCTGCGCAGCTGCTTTGAGCATCCTATGGACTCTGACCCCAAGATCCCTCTGATCCTCCACACTGCCAAGAGTCTTACCATTAATACTATATTCTGCCATCATATTTGACCTACCAAAATGAACCACTTCACACTTATCTGGGTTGAACTCCATCTGCCACTTCTCAGCCCAGTTTTGCATCCTATCAATGTCCCGCTGTAATCTCTGACAGCCCACCACACTATCCACAATACCTCCAACCTTTGTGACACCAGCAAACTTACTAACCCATCCCTCCACTTCCTGATCCAGGTCATTTATAAAAATCATGAAGAGTAAGGGTCCCAGAACAGATCCCTGAGGCACTCCACTGGTGACAGACCTCCATGCAGAATACGACAGGTCTACAACCACTCTTTGCCTTCTGTGGGCAAGCCAGTTCTGGATCCACAAAGCAACGTCCCCTTGGATCCCATGCCTCCTTTGTTACAAGGTGGGGGCAAGGATGCTCGAGGAGAACCCAAAAGCAGGACACAAACTCGTCTTTCTTAGGTTTAATAAAATCGAATTTATTACTCTCTACACGGAGAACTGGAAAAGGGCAAAGAGGAACATGAACCTTGGACTTGGAGACCAGGAGGAAAGCGGACCTTGGACTTGAAGGCTGGGAACTTGGATTGTCGCTGCCAGGACTTGGACACTGGGAACTTGGATTGTTGCGGCCAGGACTTGGTACTTTGGACTTGGATCGCCACAGCCAGAACGTGGACACTTGGATCGCCACAGCTGGGACTCTTCTTCTTCAAAAGACAGACACAGACACAGGACGTGAACACCGAGCCCAGACTCCACCTTCAGGTCAGGCATCGAGTCGGGACTCTTCTTCTTCAAAGGACAGACACAGACACAGGACGTGAACACCGGACCCAAGTTAGTTTCAAGCTGCGAGAGCTCTTAACTCACCCCTGACAGTTTGACCTTACCCAGACCCACTCTGGCAAGGGAAGTCGGATTGCTGGTACTCCGCTGCGGGATAGGACCTGGCTTGCTTCCGCAAGAAACGTAGCTGGCTCCAGCTGGATGACTCTGGCTTGTAGTAGTGATGGTAACTTTGCCAATGCTCCTTAACACTCTCGTCCCGAGCGGCTAAAGCCAGGGGCTTATAAACTGCCGGTTCAGTCGCGAGTAGATTACCTTAATGGCCAAACTCAAGGGACACGTGAAACAGGAAATTAGAAGAGAACAAGGAGTCAATGGTCCAGATCATAACGCAACCTAACTAAATTTAAAGGGGAACTGATCCGGACCATGACAGCCTTACTTTCTCAATAGGCCTTGCATGGGGTACCTTATCAAATGCCTTGGTGAAATCCATATGCACTACATCTACTGCTCTTCCTTCATTAATCTGTTTAGTCATATCCTCAAAAAATTCAATCAGGCTCATAAGGCACGACCTGCCCTTGACAAAGCCATGCTGACTATTCCTAATCATATTATACATCTCCAAATATTCATAAATCCTGCCTCTCAGGATCTTCTTCATCAACTTACCAACCACTGAGGTAAGACTCATTGGTCTATAATTTCCTGGGATATCTCTACTCCCTTTCTTGAATAAAGGAACAATATCCGCAACCCTCCAATCCTCCGGAACCTCTCCCGTCCCCATTGATGATGCCAAGATCATCGCCAGAGGCTCAGCAATCTCCTCCCTTGACTCCCACAGAAGCCTGGGGTACATCTCATCTGGTCCCGGCGACTTATCCAACTCGATGCTTTCCAAAAGCTCCAGCACATCCTCTTTCTTAATATCTACAAGCTCAAGCTTTTCAGTCTGCTGCAAGTCATCACTACAATCGCCAAGATCCTTTTCCATAGTGAATACTGAAGTAAAGTATTCATTAAGAACCTCTGCTGTTTCCTCCCGTTCCATACACACTTTCCCACTGTCACACTTGATAGATCCTATTCTTTCATGCCTTATCTTCTTGCTCTTCACATACTTGTAGAATGCTTAGGGGTTTTCCTTAATCCTGTCCCCCAAAGCCTTCTCATGGCCCCTTTTGGCTCTCCTAATTTCCTGCTTAAGCTCCTTCCTATTAGCCTTATAATCTTCCAGATCTCTAACATTACCTAGCTCTCTGAACCTTTTGTAAGCTTTTCTTTTCTTCTTGACTAGATTTATTACAGCCTTTGTACACCACGGTTCCTGTACCCTACCATAACTTCCCTGTCTCATTGGCACGTACCTATGCAGAACCCCACACAAATATCCCCTAAACACTTGCCACATTTCTTCCGTACTTTTCCCTGAGAACATCTGTACCCAATTTAAGATTCCAGTTTCCTGCCTGATAGCCTCGTAATTCCCCTTACTCCAATTAAACACTTTTCTAACTTTACACACAAAATGCTGGTGGAACACAGCAGGCCAGACAGCATCTATAGGAGAAGCACTGTCGAAGTTTCCAGCCAAGACCCTTCGTCAGGACTAACTGAAAGGAAAGATACTAAGAGATTTGAAAGTAGGAGGGGGAGGGGGAAATGCGAAATGATAGGAGAAGACCAGCGGGGGTGGGATGAAGCTAAGAGCTGGAAAGATGATTGGCAAAAGTGATACAGAGCTGGAGAAGGGAAAAGATCATGGGACGGGAGGCCTCGGGAGAAAGAAAGCGGGGGGAACACCAGAAGGAGATGGAGAACAGGCAGAGTGATGGGCAGAGAGAGAGAGAGAGAAAAAAAGCAACTAAATATGTCAGGGATGGGGTAAGAAGGGGAGGAGGGGCATTAACAGAAGTTAGAGAAGTCAATGTTCATACCATCAGGTTGGAGGCTACCCAGTCGGTATATAAGGTGTTGTTCCTCCAACCTGAGTGTGGCTTCATCTTGACAGTAGAGGAGGCCATGGATAGACATATCAGAATGGGAATGGGACGTGGAATTGAAATGTGTGGCCACTGGGAGATCCTGCTTTCTCTGGTGGACAGAGCGTAGGTGTTCAGCGAAACGGTCTCCCAGTCTGAGTCGGGTCTCACCAATATATAAAAGGCCACACCGGGAGCACCGGACGCAGTATACCACACCAGCCGACTCACAGGTGAAGTGTCACCTCACCTGGAAGGACTGTCTGGGGCCCTGAATGGTGGTGAGGGAGGAAGTGTAAGGGCAGGTGTAGCACTTGTCCGCTTACAAGGGTAAGTGCCAGGAGGGAGATCAGTGGGAAGGGATGGGGGGGACGAGTGGACAAGGGAGTCGCGTAGGGAGCGATCCCTGCGGAAAGCAGAAAGTGGGGGGGAGGGAAAGATGTGCTTGGTAGTGGGATCCTGTTGGAGGTGGCGGAAGTTACGGAGAATTGGACCTGGAGGCTGGTGGGGTGGTAGGTGAGGACAAGGGGAACCCTATCCCGAGTGGGGTGGTGGGCGGATGGGATGAGGGCAAATGTGCGGGAAATGGGAGAGATGCGTTTGAGAGCAGAGTTGATGGTGGAAGAAGGGAAGCCCCTTTGTTAAAAAAGGAAGACATCTATAGCTGGAAATTCAAGCAAAACACACAAAATGCTGGTGGAACACAGCAGGCCAGGCAGCAATAGCTGTTTACTTTTCTAACTTGTCTGTTCCTATCTCTCTCCAATGCTATGGTAAAGGAGATAGAATTATGATCATTATCTCCAAAATGCTCTCCCACTGAGAGATCTGACCCCTTGCCCAGGTTCATTTCCCAATACCAAATCAAGTACAGTGTCTCCTCTTGTAGGCTTATCTACATACTGTGTCAAGAAACCTTCCTGAACACACCTAACAAACTCCACCCCATCCAAACCCCTTGGTCTAGGGAGACGCTAATCGATATTTGGGAGATTAAAATCTCCCATCGTGACAACTCTGTTATTATTACACCTTTCCAGGATCTGTTTCCCTATCTGCTCCTCGATATCCCCATTACTATTGGGCGACCTATAAGACAGACAGACAGACATACTTTATTGATCCCGAGGGAAATTGGGAAATTGGGAAAAAAAGCGTCCAGTAAAGTTATTGACCCTTTCCTGTTCCTAACCTCCACCCACAGAGACCCCATAGACAATCCCTCCATGACGTTCACCTTTTCTGCAGCCGTGACACTATCTCCGATCAACAGAGCCATGCCCCCACCTCTTTTGCCTCCCTCCCTGTCCTTTCTGAAACATCAAAACCCAGCACTTGAAGTAACCAATCCTGTCCCTGAGCCATCCAAGTAATGGCCACCACATCATAGCTCCAAGTACTGATCCACGCTCTAAGCTCATCTGCTTTGTTCACAACACTCCTCGTGTTAAAATAGACGCATCTTAAACCTTCAGTCTGAGCGCATCCCTTCTCTATCACCTGTCTATCCTCCCTCTCGCACTGTCTACAAGCTTTCTCTATTTGTGAGCCAACCTCCTCTTGCCCAGTCTCTTCAGTTCGGTTCCCAACCCCCAACAATTCTAGTTAAACTCTCCCCAGTAACCTTAGCAAACCTCCCCGTCAGGATATTGGTGCCCCTGGGATTCAAGTGCAAACCGTCCTTTTTGCACAGGTCACACCTGTCCCAGAAGAGGACCCAATGATCCAGAAATCTGAATCCCTGCCCCCTGCTCCAATCCCTCAGCCACGCATTTATCCTCCACCTCATTCTATTCCTATTTTCACTGTCACATTGCACAGGCAGTAATCCGGAGGTTCCTACCTTTGCGGTCCTGCTTCTCAACTTCCTTCCTAACTCCCTGTAGTCTTTTTTCAGGACCTCTTCCCTTTTCCTACCTATGTCTTTGGTACCAATATGTACCATGACCTCTGGCTGTTCTCCCTCCCACCGCAGGATATCTTGGACATGATCTGAAACAGTGTAGAGAGGAAAGAAAAGTAAAAATCAAATGGGTGTCAATAAGGAACTGCATTACATACAGTACATTTTTATTATGTATGACTAATTCAGTAATCTTATTGAAATTGTTCAGTTCCCCCAGGCTAAGCTATGCCAGGAACTCTGTTATATAAGTGTTACCTGTCCCGTGAGTTTGTCGTGAGCATGATGTAATTGTCTCGTGATATTGGTATGATGTAATTGTCTTGTGATATTGGTATGATGTAATTGTCTCGTGATATTGGTATGATGTAATTGTCTTGTGATAGTGGGGTGATGTGATGTCACATGACGGCATGTCCTGCTGGTACAAAAGGGGAGACAATAATTTGTTGTGTAGTTGTTTTGTTGGGAGTCACAGTCGGTGGTTATATAAGCATAGGAGGAGAGAGAGTGAAGTAATACCAGCTTCGTGCGAACCCAAAGAATTGGGTAGAAATCAATGGCATTCTGTGTGTATCAAAGTGATTGACATGAAGTGTGGCACATACTTTTGGTTAACCCCTGCAAGGTCTCAGTTGTGTGTTGACCACCTCAGGCGAAAGGTCAGTTACTTTGAGAAATCTTATTCTTTGGGATCTTCGGCAAAGGCATTTATTGGCTGGGATCTGTGTCAGCAGTTTCGTCTTTTCTTCAAGGTTTGGCTGATCGCTGGTTCGGGAAGTCTCTCCTCTCAATTATTTCATAAATCACTTGGACTTCTTAAACTACCACTTTAAGACTGTGTTTGAATAAGCTCTGTTAAGAATTATCTCTAAGTTCGGCTGTTTGATAACTATAGACACGTAACACTGTTAACTTCCATTTAAGTTAGTCGTTTGTTTACTTTTTGATGTTTTTGAGTAGAGGTTAATACATCTCGTTGTTTATTTGTAAAAACACGACTCAGTTTCACATCTATTGCTGCTGGTTGCATAACATAAGAAAGAACATATTATCTATTCCAAATTTTAAAACATTGAAACCATGTTATGCATGCTTAATCATAGGATTGATGATACATTTTTGCTCTAACAGAAACCAATCAGACACAGATTGTTTTACATTCTGTTATTATTTCCATTATTCAGGGCCCACTCAAGAAAGAACGAGTACAAGCAAAGGCCAGCATCCCGACTGAATCTTGATAGGACTGATAGGAAGCATCACATCTGGCAATGGATTGGCGTTAAAGATAATAAAGAGAAAGGCCATGCTCAGTACTTTTGTCGTCTTGTCTGTATTACTCATATAACAACAACAGCTGCACTTTCACATAAACTGCACAAAATTAAACCTTATTCAGGAAGTAGAATCAGTACTGAAATACCAATGTATCGGCTATTTTTACTTCAAAGTTCAAAGTAACTTTATTCTCAAAGTACGTAAATGTCACCATATACAATTCTGAGATTCATTTTCAGGATGGACCAACACTCGAAGTGCAAAAGACAGCAAACTGCAAATACAGAAAGAAACAAAAAGAAACAACAATAACAATAAATAAATATCGTGAACCTGAGATGATGAGTCCGTGAAAGTGAATCCATACCTTGTGGGAATAGTTCAGTGATGGATTAAGTGAAATTCAAAGTTCAAAGTAAATTTATTATCAAAATACTTATATGTCACCATTTACAAACCTGAGATTTATTTTCTGTGGGCTTACTCAATAAATAAATAGAATAATAGCCATAACAGAATCGATGAAAGACTGCACCAACTTGGGCATTCATCCAGTGTGCAAAAGACAACAAACCACAAATACAAAAATAAATAAATAATATTAAACAAATAAATAATAAGTATTGAGACAATGAGCTGAAGAGTCCTCAAAAGTGAGTCTTTTGGTTGTAGGAACATTTCAATGTGGGGCAAGTGAACTTATCCCCGCTGGTTCAAGAGCCAGATGGTTGACGGGTCCTGAGGCTCTGGGACCACCTTCCTGTTGGCAAAAGTGAGAAGACAGCGTGGCCTTGGTGGTGGGGATCCTTGGTGATAGATGCTAATTTCCTGCAACAGTGGTCCGTGTAGGTGTGCTCAATAGTGGGCTCTTTACCTGTGGTGGACTGGGCCTCATCCGCTACTTTTTGTAAGCTCTTCCATTCAAGTGCATTGGTGTTTGCATACCAGGCCATGATGTAACCAGACAATATACTCTCCACCACATATCTATAGAAGTTTGTCAAAGTTTTAGATAACATGCCGAATCTTTGCAAATTTCTCAGGAAGTAGAGGCGCTGCCGTGCTTTCATTGAAATCGTACTTATGTGCTGGACCCAAGGCAGATCCTCTAGAATGATAACATTGCTGTATTACTTAATAATATGTGATGGAAAATAATTTTATAGCCAAAGGCAGTTTTATGTATTGTAGGGTTTTTTTCCATTGTTATGTCCTCTAGTAGCGGTGGCTGCATTCCCATTGTTTATCTCTCTTTAAAATACTCGTTGATGGTGATTGTCATTTGCTGGTAGGCCAGTTCATGACTGAAAATAAAATTAGACACCACTGAAAGGGCCATTGTTCATTCCAAGGACCTGTCTAATTAATTCCCTTGCTGGCAGGCGTTGTCTATATTTTTATGTAAAAATTAAATCTTACTGCACCAGGTGCAGAAAATTGATTCCAATTTTCATGGAGTAAATGTAGTCCTTGATCCATCCATTCATACAAGCCTTAACCAGCAGCCCTTAAAAATTGCAAAGTTTAAGTGAAAATCAAAAAGAAAGGATTTTGGTGACCACGTCTGTTTCAGGAAAAGCTGAGTGTTGTGTATTTAAATTTTAATTATATTTGAGTAATCTTGTGTGTGTGTGTATATATACACGCAGTATATTGTTTGACTAAGTATTCTTGTCTGCTTAAGTAATTAAATATGGGTTATATCTAAAAATATGTGCATTGCGTAAGTCATCATGCCACCACGTGATAGGTGCATGCCTCACTGAAGGTAAACTCAAAGCTAGACCTGTGTTCCTGGACTCACATGTTTTCCTTTGAAATAGTTTAATTGGGAAAGAGGGGTATAAATAATGGTTTTAGGGGGCAGGGGTAGAATCAAACATTTGAATGGGGAGGAAATATTTCTGCTTCTTCTGGCTATGAAGCAATAAACCTTCCAAAGTCAGCCTTTCTCACTTTCTTTCAGCTGCTGGCTTTCCGTGAGTATGAAAAATACAACCGTCTGTTATTGAAAGTCAAGTGGTGTGAAATACAGGCAGGGAGAATCTCCATTCAATTTGCATAACCAGTCTGCTTCCTGTGAGTGGTAGGGCTGGCGTTCCACCTCCATTATTACTGGAATTGGAGTGGTTCACAGATGTTTAACAGCATCTAGAATAAATCTCTGTTTCTGTAGGATGTTTAGCATGTGGCCTCATTACTAGAGATAGTTCTAGAGGTTTAGATGTAGTTGGAGTTAAAGTGAAGATAAACTGAGACAAGGGATTGAATAGAATGTGCACTGACAGAGTTCTGAAAGGAAAGACAGGAGTGTCTCAAATGGACCACTTGTGCCAAATGCACTGGTTGGTCTGAATACCCCATTTTAAAGCATGTTCTAAGCAACTCCATGTGAAGAGATTGTTTGCTATGATTATCATTGTATCATTCCTCTGTGTGGAATAGTAGAAGATAATCAGAATCATATTTATTGTTGCTGACTTATATGAAATCTAAGTCAAATATGTTGTTTTGTAGCAGCAGAACAGTGCAAAGGCATAACATTACAATATAGTAGAAATATAAATAAATAGTACAAAAAAAGGAATAACTAAGTAATGACTTCATCAATCACGGAACTGCTATCTTTAGTCAAATTATTCTAAGTTTCTTATGAAATTTATATTTCTAGTGCAATATTTGCTTGAAGTGCTGTTATCTCATTGAGAGCTGCTGTACAAATTTGAGATGGGTCTTTTTCACATTTGAAAATACTGCCAATGTGAACTATTGTTGATACAAATAACATTATGCTCATTCAGGGACAGAGTGCACAGAAGTGCAAAATTCCCTAAACTGTTGTAATAGTGGACAATAAGCACCTGACAACGAGCCACCTGAAATGGATACACTGCAGGGTAGCCACATATTTTCATTTTATTTTAAAAATACTACATGCATACCTGTCATCATTTTTCTTTACACAAATACAAAGAGAATTCTTAAAAAATATCTACTAACACTAATCAGTATTATTGCACTTAATACTTGCCTCACGTAAAGGCAACACATTTCTTTGTACAAATACAGAGAAACATATAACATGCATGAATTAAGGAGGGAAGGTTTCCCAAATACAACTTCACTTTTACAACTTCACTTTTCTATCACTGTGGCAAAAAAAAACTATGCAATAAATTACAGTAAATAGTTATGTGAATATTTCTGGGGATAGACGACCATTTAAAAATATTTTCCTTATGCCAACTCTTTTGCATATCTTTTATTCCACATAGTCATTTTGAAATATTTATGCAGTTGTTTAGAGTGAGCGTAAATCCTGCCACCAGATGTCAGTTTATCAGGACTGAAGCACAGCAAATTTGTCAGGGCTGTCAGTCTGGCAAACTCCTGTTACCAAAATTTCTGCTGTACTTTGATGTACAAATATCTGCAGGAGAACAGATCTTCTATTTTTCAGGGAATATTCCGGTGGGGTGAGTGGGTCTTGAGGGAGAAAGCTGTACTTGATTAACAGCTTATAGTCAACTAGCAACCCATGCATCCTGGGGAGAGGGAACTCCATGAGAATCCAATTAACTACTTGAATTTTGCCTTTGATCGAAGCACATCCAGCACAAATGGAAAGCCGAAACTTATGAGAGATGGAAATATGTTAAAAAAGAATATGCAAGAAAGGCACAACAGAACGTAGAACAGTGCAACACAGGACAGGCCATTCGGCCCACAATGTTGTGCTGAACCAGCTAAAGAGCAAATTAGAAACACCCAAACACTGATCCCTCCTACCTACAACATGTCCCTACCCCTCAATCTTCTTTACATCCTTGTGCCTACCCAAACATCTCTTAAAAGCCTCTAATGTATTTGCCTCTACCCCCATACCAGACGTGTAGGCAAGGCAATATCTATGTAGAGATGAACTAAGAAACAGAATTAACGTTAAGAACAATATGATTAGGAGCTGAGTTTTAAGCATTCTCGTGGATCTCCCTCCATACAAGATACCCAGCTCGAACTACTTGTGAAAAGAAAGGCCTACTCCACCATCAGAAAGACGCTTAAAGAAAAGGGGCTCTGGTTCCAGACTCTTCACCCAGCCAAACTTAGAGTGTTTTTTGACACTGGACAAGTCAATTACATTGGAGGCGACGGAAGACCTGAAGAACAGAGGATTTTCCCCGGAACGTCCCGGAATCGTGGCACCCGCAGAAGGTGCGGCCACGGCGAAACTGAGACAACTTTCCTGGGAGACAGCCGGTGCAAAATCCCGCCGGGATCAAGACACACGGTGAAACGCATCCAGGACAAGTTAAAGGAATTTCGATGCAACAAAGATACTGCATGAGAGCTCTCAAAAGTATAGTGATAAAATATCCTTCCATCAAGTCGGTAAAATCACATGTAACCTAACACCAAAATATAATTGACTTTGTATTAAGAACTTAAAAATAGAACATAAAAGATTTTTCCTCTGTAAGCTATTACTATAACTGACCACAAACTTGGGAGCTGATGTTTGATTTTGATTTTTTAGTGCACTGTCCTGATTTCAATTATTCAGAGGCATCAACTTGTGTTAGGAGGGGCCTCTTCGGGTTTAAGGGCTTCTCTCCCGACTTAGAAGTTTAGTTTAAATTTCAAAGATGGAAGTCACAGATGTTATATGTGTTGTTTATATGTTACATGTTAGTTTGTTGTGTAGACAGAAGTTCATTAGTTTAGGTCATCTAGGGATAGTTAACTATTTATATAAACTTTTTTTTATTGGTGTGGAATGCTGTATTAAGAATACAGAGAAATCACCCTTAATGTGAATGGGTTACAGAACCCAATCAAAAGGAGTAAGGCTATAGCTAAAATGAAAAGAGAAAAGCAAGATATAATTTTTTGGCAAGAAACTCACCTTTCAAAGATTGAACATGAGAAGTTATGCAAAATGAGATTTAAAAATTGTTATTACTCTTTTTTTGAGAAGTTACACAAAATGGGATTTAAAAATTGTTATTACTCTTTTTTTGAGAAAGGAAACACGAGGGGAGTTTAATTGAATATTAATCTCAAATAAATTAAATTTCCGGTTTTCCTCGCAGATTACAAAGAAGGGTGTTATTTACTGGTGAAGGGTTTTATTGATCACAAAGAAGTTACACTACTGAATGCTTACAAACCTCCAGAAATGATAAACAGTTGATTAAGAAAGTTTTTAATATGATATCTATGGAAACATCTGGTGTGGTAATATGTGGGGCGGGGGGGAACTGGAATATTCAATTACATCATTCCCTGGACTCCTCAAATAAAACAAAAAAAGATAAACCTGGAAACATTACATGTCAAGAAACTGCTCAAAGAAATAGGCATGATAGATAAATGGAGAGAGTTACACTCACTTGATAGACGGTTCACCTTTTTTTCTCACCCCCACTCTGTATACTCTAGAACAGATTATTTTATGTTTATTTAAGAGAGACACAGGATTATAAAATGTGATATAGGGGTAAGAGACATCTCTGACCACGCAGGGGTTTGCTTAACATTACATTTAGACAACAAACCCAAAGATACCTTATGGAGACTTAATACCAGTCTTTTGAATGATCCCCTGTGTTTAAAATACCTAAAGAAAGAGTTTGAAGATGCCCAGCTACCGTAGATTCTGTTTTGTAGTTTATGAACCATCACTAAAGAAATATTAACTTAGATGGGAATTTTAAGCATTGAATAGGCAAATGACCTGGTGAATTCTAGTCCCTCCAAGAGCATTCTGGGAAATTGAGCCATCCCTAATGAAGCAACTGGACCAAAAGCATGTGAGGGAATGAAGGATGGTGGGGTTCTGCTCCAAATCTGGTTTTAATAGCTGGTGTGAGAGGAGGTCTGGGTAGGGGGATCTTGCATTTTCCTTTTCCTAACTATCCTGGCCCTCAAAAGAAAATATAACACTTTGTTTAGAAGATGTTTTTGATAGTGTGACTTGTATTTGTCTCTCTGATTAAAATAGCTCAGGGCTCATTTTATAGCTCTGTGAGGCTCCCTTTCGGTTTTTGGAAGGGTTTCGTAAAGCTGAAAGGTTAGGCAAATTAAAGTAATATTTCAGAAAATAGCTTGAATGATTAAAATTCCACCACCAGTAAACGGACATAGGAAGTTAAAGTATGTCCACTGCGTAAGGAAGGGGTTGAGTACAGCTGCATTCTGTGTAAATTGTGTAAATAAAAACTCCTCTAAAAACTGTAAACTTGGCAGAAATTCATTAAAACTGCAATCAAGTTTATAGATTTTAGATAAGAATTCTTTAATGGCGTTCATGTTTAATTTGGGACTACACAAACCAAAGGAGTTTATGAGGTGTCCAGGGGGGGGTAGCTCTTCTGGTGAAAGGGCTTGTTGTGTCCATTCTGGAGTAGCTTGCTCACCTTTGGTCCCCACCAGATACTTGGCTTTTATCTGCGACTCCAAGTCGCCGTCTGCTCGTGATTGGCACACCGCTTCAACAGGTGGGCTGAACCAGGTGAGGGCAGCCAGCAGCCTCATGCCCTGGTGGGACAGGGACTTCCTAATATGTGAAGTCAGTTCTGGTGGATGAGATCTACAGTGAGATCTAATGGCAGGAAGGTGGTTCTGCAACTCTTCATGGAGAGTGAAGGGCATGATGAGGCACAGAAGAGGCCATGGTCAACCACTACAACCAAGAGAGATCCCAGTTCTGATCGTACCACTGGACTTGGACCTCCAAGGTCGAGAGAGTGGAGCTGCCCCGGTGCAAGGGCTTTTCTGCTTTAAAAACTCTCCTGCACATGATTCCTGTCACCGTTGGACACAATAGACAACCACCACCACCACCACCACCACCACCACATAAACCAAAACAATAAAATACCAACTATCAGCACTGTTTCCAAAGGATAGTAAAACCATGCACAAGTAGAAATTTATGTAGGCCAGTAGTAGTAAATAGGCAGTATTGGATCAGCCATGCATTTCACGTAGTTTCTGAACTGCTTTCCCACTGCAGTCAGTAGAATTCAGTATCATGATGAGTATATTAAATAGCTGACTGATTTATGCCTATTTTTTGTCAATATCCAACAAACAAGTAAAAAATGAAGTACAGGGGATTCTTGACTGTCTTCCAATATTCTTTCTGAGAGAATTGGTGTGAGTGCAGGGAAAAAAATAGATTCAATCTCACGGATATCTTCTCCATGGTTGAATCTTCATTAAGATATTTTAGAAATACTTACAGCGAAAATCCTCAAGAACAAACACGGTGCAGTAAGTGGTAATTCAATATTTGATTTGAATGTAGAGAATTGAAGAGCTGGTCACACATACTGAGCTATGCGTCAATTGGACATCAATTCAAAAAGGAATTCTTCAATCAAATTTGGTCCTATATTTGCATTTTTCAAGCATTCAGAGGAGCAGGAAAAGAACATGAAATATCACCTTTATCTGAATATCACTCTAGTTGTTAGTATCGGTCAAGGAAGCTTGTCTTGTGATTTCTGCTGGAGATTGCTTGGAGTGGCCTGGTTCATCAAGGCCTGAATGCATGACAGGAATGTAGATGTCATCCATGTTTGGCATCACCAAAACTTTCTGTAATTACAACGGCAGGCGATTAAAATTCCAGAAACCAAAACTTCAATACATTACCATGTAGTGTACAATAGTTCAAGTGCCGTATCTCTAAATAAAATAAAATAAAATATTTCATAAGAGAAGACCTTAGGTTCAGTCTTTTATCTTTTGTAAAAATGTGTCAGTCAAGAGTCCTTTAGAATGTCTTGAAAATCAGCTGTGAAAATGTATTTGTTTGGGCTGAGCGATTTAAATCTGGAGTATTGCTACAATTTGAATCAAGCTAACATTTTGATTATTTCTCCAAAAGCTGAGTATGCTTTTTTTTCTTGTGAAGTTGTCAGTGTGCATGATTCACTGACTTACGCTCACAGTCCTTTGTTACCTCTTATTCACATCTACAATTAGTTTTGACAACTGAGGTTTAAGACGTGGATCGTTCAATGAGTTGTGAATCTTGTAGTCAGCAAATAGTCGATGGTTCATGTGATCTGGTATAAAAGCTTCCTCCCACGTCTAGTCCACAAAGAAAACTTCAGCTGTGACTTTAGAATCATAAGGTATGCAACAGGCCCTTCAGTCCATTCAGTCATGCCAGCCATCAAATATGCATTTAAAACTAATCCTACACTAATTCAATTTTGTCCTTCCCACATTCCCATCAATTCCTCCTCGATTCTGCCACTCAGCTGCGCAGTTGGGGCAACTTACAGTGGCTAATGAACTAACCAAGTCTACTCTAGATGTTTATTGAAAATTGGCCTAAAGAATCATAACCATAGTCCTACTTCCAATGTAGGCAAAAATTGGCTTGAGAAACATTAATTCCTCCAGGAAATAGTAATGGAATTATAATTAGGCTCTCTTGTGAAAACTGAAAATTAGGAATGTGTTCTACTCTAGTATGTTCATTGTTTTTTTACCACCAAATGATGGCACTGAGGTTGAAAGGCTGTTCCAAAGAGGCCGCAATAAGCGTGAAGATAGAGTGAACTAGTTTGTAACAGGTAGTAGGAATAAGAATATCTCACAATTCATTTCAAACTCCATTTATCCATGTCCCAAAGAATGGGTGTCTTCATGGGTAGATCCACTGGAGCTCAACACTTTGGGTGGAAAAGTGGATAAAGGAATATGGGAAAGGCGTGTGAATATGTGATTAAGTCTTATCAGCTCACTTATCACTCTATCATGATAAGCATTGAAATTGGTTGGACTAAATCATTAAATTCCTTTATGTAATGTTAACCTCATATGTTTTGAACATTTTACAATTTCTTATGAATCATTATACAGGAACTTGTAATATTCTTACCAAAGGAATGTAGCTAAACATTTTGGAGAATGCCATGTTTTAAAGCTGGGAGTGGTGAAGAAGGTGTTTGGACATGGATACCTTGAAATTAAATAGTTCTTTCTCTCTTTTGAACATTAAAACAACGTGACCAGTTCACCTCTACATATTAGGACTATGATTTTAGTTTGTGATCCTAGTACATCAGTGAAGGCATGTGTAGATTTGGCAATGCGTTCACAAAAAGGATATGGTGTAGATTCTGATTCTTCTTGCTCGAATTTCAAAGTAAATTTATTAGCAGAGTATGTATATATTATCATGTGGTACTCATTTTGGTGCAGAAATTTACAGGAATAAAGAAATACAGTAGCAATTTACTAAAAACTAAATATAAACAAAGACTGACAAATAAGTAATGTGCAAAAGAAGACAAACAGTAAAAATAAAAATCATACTAAGAACATGAGATGTAAAGAGTCCTTAAAAGTGAGTCCATAGGTCGTGGAATTAATTCCGAGTAGTGGTGTGGACTCTAAGGGTTCTGTACTTTCTATCTGATGGCAGTAGTGCAAAGAGCATGTGCCATGCACTTCAATCACCTCAAGCAAGTAGCCGTGCCCTAGGGCAATTGATAGACAGAGAGGTGGGAGAGGAGAGGAAACCTGCCTCTGTTCTACAGAGCACGGTATGGAGATTTGCATGGATAAGCTACTATGTGCCAGGTAGCCTAGGAGACCCTGAAGGGCCATAGTCAGGAGAGGCTGTCCATCAGTAGTGAAACAAAATTACCACGACTTATAACATATGTCAAGGTAAGAACTCCCAACACTTTAATTTGCTCCTGAAATGTCCAGCTTCTGCACAAGCAGCTAAACTACTTGCAACAACACTCGTGTAGACAGCTACATACACACACACACAGGCACACAGACAGACAGACACACACACACACACACACACACACACACACACACACACACACACACAGACACACACACACACACACACACAGACACACGGACACACACACAAAGACAGACAGACAGACAGACACACACACACACAGACACACACACAGACAGACACACACACACACACACACACACAGACACACAGACAGACACACACACACACACACACAGACACACACAGACACACGGACACACACACAAAGACAGACAGACAGACACACACACACACACACACACACACACACAGACACACACACACACACACACACAGACACACGGACACACACACAAAGACAGACAGACAGACACACACACACACACACAGACACACACACAGACAGACACACACACACACACACACACACAGACACACAGACAGACACACACACACACACACAGACACACACAGACACACGGACACACACACAAAGACAGACAGACAGACACACACACACACACACACACAGATACACACAGACAGACAGACACACACATACACACACACAGACACACACACACACACACACACACACACACACACAGACACACACACACACACACACACACACACACACACACACACACACAAAGCTCTGAGTTCTGAGTACACATCTGACTGCCTCAGTAAAGAGCGAGCATAATCAAAGACCCACCACCCTGGGCATTCTCTCGTCTCCCTTCTTCCACTGGGCAGAAGATACAAAAGCCCGAAAGCCCGTACCACCAGGCTCAAGGACAACTTCTACCCACTGTTATGACAATTAAACAGTTCCTTAGCACAATAAATTGTGCTCTTGGCCTCAGCATCTACCTTGTTGTGATCTTGCACTGTATTGTTTATCTGCACTGTCACTGATACACCTAATGCTGTATTGTTAATGTTTTACTTGCTCTACCTCAATGGTCTGATCTGTATGAAGAGTATGTAAGAGAAACATTTTACTGTATCTTGCTACATGTGACATTAATAAACCAATTCATTTCCAGTTCTGAAAAAAAATCTTGCCTTTGACTTTTCAGTTTACATTATTCGGTGTTTCAGGCTGATATTAGCAGAAAGTAGTGGGCTTTTCTTGGACTCAGCCCAACCAGGTCAGAGAAGAGGGTCCTTCTGCTCAAGGGCATTCAAGCAACCCAGGTCCAGGCCAGTAGAATGCTTTGTAGCAGACATTTAGCAGGAATGGCCTTGTAAATAGTGCTGTTACAGGTCAGGCTATGCAAATCTCTCTGGGTTTGTGGCTGCCATACTTTAGAATGATGCAACCTTACTTCCATCAGTAATGATCTAAAACTTTGTTACGTAAGGAGTGACATCATAGATAGAAGACTAGGACTTTGCCGTTCAAATCAGGTGACCCTGCCCTTTACATGAAACGAGATACACCTTCTGGAAGGCTATCAGAGACGCCAACACACAGCACCAGTCCAAAATCGAGTATCAGATCAGCTACCAGCTGTGACAGGGCTTATGTGCAACAACAGGTTACAAAGTGAAGTCAGACAGCATCACTGACAACAGCATATCCTTTTCCAATGAGCTCAATGCATTCTATGGACATTTTGCATGTACAAAAAACAATCAATAAGCTAACCAATAAGATCTGAGACCTGGGCCAAAGTACTTCCTTCTGAAACTGGACCCTCAATGTCCTCAGTTGCAGACCGCAGTCAATTCAGATAGGCAGTAACATCTCCTCCAGAGTCACCATCAACAGAGATACACCACAAGGCTGCGTGCTCAGCCCCCTGCTCTACTCACCTTATATTTATGACTGTGAGGCTAAGTACAACAATGCTGATGGACTGCAATCAGTAAGGACAGGCAGCAACACCGCCCCTATGGTTATTCTAAACACTGGCGCTCAACAAGGTTGCATCGTCTACCCCCTGCTCAGCTCCCTGTCTACTCCTGACTGCGTGGCCAGGTTCTGCTCTATCTCCATCTACTTTGTACTAATTTGCAGATGATACCACTGAAGTGAGCCAAATAATGATGAGTCAGAGTACAGGAAGGAGGTAAAGAGCTTAGTAACATGGTGTCATGACAACCACCTTTCCCACAATGCTAGCCAAACAAAAGAGTTGGTTATTGACTTTGGAAGTGCACTTGCTCTTACCTACATCAATGGTGCTGAGTTTGGGAGGTTGAGGCTGAGAGATTCCTTGGAGTGAACATCAACTGATGGCCTATTCTGGTTCAACCACGTAGTCACCGTAGCCAAGAAACCTCAGAAATGCCTATTCTTCCTCAGGAGGCTAAAGAAATTTGGCATGTCCGTATTGACTCTTACCAACATTTATCAATGCACCATAGAAAGTAACTGCTTGGTGAGCAGATGCTCTGTCCATGTCTGCAAGAAACTGCAGAGCTAAGCACATCACAGAAACTATCCTCCCCTTTGTGGACTCCGTCTATACTTGCTGCTACAGTAGTGTAGCCAACATAAACAAAAATCCCACACATCCCAGATCATCTCCCTTCTCCCCTCTTCCATCAGGCAGAAGATACAAAAGCCTAAAAGCTCATAACACCAAGGTCAGGGACAGTTTCTACCCCGCTGTTGTAAGATTATAAAATAGTTCCCTGGTATGAAAAATCAGACTCCTGACCAATTTATCTCATTATGATCTTGAACTTTAATGCTTACCTCCACTGCACTTCTCCATACTTTATTCTGCATTGTTATTGTATGATCTTGTTCTATCTCAATGCACCATGTGATGATCTGATCTGTATGAACAATATGCAAGAAAAGCTTTTCACTGTATCTTGGTACATGTGACAGTGATTCCAGTTTCAATTGCAATTCCAGTTTCAGCCTCTGCAGCCTGCTGCTAAGGCTTGTGCTGGCATGAACTGGCTTATCCAGTTCATGAGGAGGAGGAGGACCTTTCTCTCCACCCTAGCTGGACTTCGAGCCTAACAAACCCTCAATGTTTTCTGTCATTATGGGATGGGCAGAAGGTCCGTCGAATTATTGTAATGACTGCGTGATTTTAGATGTCGTTTAAAATCTCAGCAAGATAACATTCAGATATCTGTTACAAGAAAATAATGTCCTACCTGGAATTCATGTTGCAATCTCTTCTCAATCCATTCTGTCACATGCGTGAAGGTTACTTCCCGTTCACCTAGCTTGGGTCGCACCTTAAATTCCAGTCTAGGTGGTGTCCGGAAACTGTACCTAATTAACAGAAATGCAGAGCATTCATTTCCTATTTTCACGCTCAGTTTCTCAATGACTTAGGGACCCGTTGTATTGTTTCTGTAAGACTAGTGATTTTCAAAAGCAAAATACTATCAATGTTGAAAATCGGAAATACAATAGTAACTGTGGGAAAAACCAAGCAGTCCAGGCAATAACTGCGATAAGGGGAATAAATTAGTAAATGTCTCAGATTAATGACCCTTCATAACAATTGGGGAAATTTAGAGATACAACATTTTTTTAAGTTGCAGGGGAAGTGAGGAGGAGAGGTGAGGACAACAAGAAAGCCTTATATAAAATTCCCAAAGAATACTTTGCATCTGTCCTCACAGAAAATGGTACAATATAAGCATTGGCAAAACCGAGGAGAAATGTAAGTTATTGTAAATTGTAAAAGTAGAGAGGAAGATATTGAAGGGTCAGGCATTTTTGAAAATATATGACATGATAGGTCCTATTTTAAAATAGTTTTGATGATTAAATGCATTAAAAATTGTAAGGTTCTACCATAATCCTCCAACTGTCTTTGGCTAAAGGCACGGTGACAAAGGATTGGAAATTTGCTGGTGTGGTACTATTGTTTGTTTGTTTACTTATTAAGGTACGGCATGGAATAGGCCCTTCTGGCCCTTTGAGTTGTGTCACTCAGCAATCCCACGATTTAATCCTAGCCAAATCACCAGACAATTTACAATGCTCAATTAATCTACCAACCGATATGTCTTTGGACTGTGGAGGAAACTGGAGCAACCAGAGGAAACTAACACGGTCATGGGGAGAACGTACAAAGGAATAAAGGAGTAAGTATATGCTAGTTGTTCTGACATCAGTGGTGGGGAAATTATTGGAAAAAAATTGTTGTGATGAAATAAATCTGTGCTTGGGCAGCATAGGGTAATCAGAGGTCTTGGATTTAATAAGTGAAGGTCTTATCTGATTAATATATTTCTTTTTTTAACATAAACTACATTTGAAGTCAAAAGAGTGATGGCAGTTTGCTTAAAAGCCAATTAATCCAGGGGGCGAGCTAAATTGGATTAAAGTTTGGCTTAGTGGCAGCAAAGCAAAGGGTAGTTGCTGACGTGAGCTTCTAAGAACGAAAGGCAATGCCCCAGGGTTATGCAGAGCCCAGTCCTTGGTCCCTTGAAAGCATGATATATATTTGAAATTTGCCAGCAATATTCAAATTGTTAGCTTGCTTGATAGTGAGGCAGAAAGGTCGAGGTTACAAGAAGATATTCATGGATCAATAAGGTGGGTTCAAAAATGGTATTCATTCAGAGGATGTGAGAGGCAATGCATTTGGCAACAGCAAGGCAAAGTGGTGGTGTACTAAGACGTGCACAGGAACCAAGGGACCTTCCAGAGTGTATCTACGAATCCCCGACAGAACACAGAACTACAGGTAGATTGGGTGGCTAAGCAGGTTTATAGGATATTTGACTTTACTGAACGAGGCATATATTGCAAGGGCATGCTACAACTGCATGGAACACTTAAAAGTAATAAAAAATGAATAGATAAGAGTGACGTAGAACAAACTCTAACATTTACAACTGAAGGTAAATCAGACAGCTACTTCAAAAACCAGCTCCATTTTCATGCTTCAGTGCAGCAATATTAATATAATTTTTATTGCTAAGGTAACTTTCAATGTTTTTGTTTTGTTATTAAACACTTTTTTTGAGGATTAGAAAATGTAACTGGGTGACTCTCTCCAAATGCCTTTGTCATTGAAGAACTGCTATTTATAACAATGTGCCACCCAAACCTGATGTTTAAATTCCCAATGTTATGGGATGACAGAAGTTCTATAACCTTTTGGCATTTTCCAGAAAGAAGATCCTGGTTTACTATTAAATATTCCCCTAACAATGTTCTTGTTAGGAAATTGAAGGAGATGCTTCTAATGATATGATATTTAATCTAAGAATTAACAGCAAAACAGAAAGTATAACATCTAAATGGAAGCATTGCATATTAATATTTAGGCTAAATTAGTTTACTTATTGTGTTGGTAAAAAATGACTAAGTTCTGAGAAATAAGAATTATACAAATACAGTGAATATGATCCAGGTTTAATTGTATCTAATCTTGTCAAGGCTGAGTTCAGATTGAGGTATTTTATAATTTTATATTCTCTTTTGGTTCCAGTCTCTCAGAGCAGGAAGCAAGTCATGTAGGTTATTTTTGATTAATTGAGAAGAAAAGTAAAACAAAACTTTATCATAATTTGGACCCACAAAATCAAAATGAAAATGATTTCCCTCACTCTTTGGCTTTCCTGTTTCACTCTTCCTCTACATACTGTGTGTTGGAACCTTGAAAGGATTCTGTGAAGGCTGTTCTTGGCTAAAGCTGATGATCATGTTAAGAATTGTGAACTGTTTGGAATCTAAATAAAAAATATTGGCTTGCGCAAATTGGTTTTGAATATTGAGTTTGTTTTATGCTACTGTCAAATCCTTATTGTTTAATTTTATTTCCTGTTATAATTTTCACAAATTCAGGATAACTTAAAATCCTCAAGTTGACCTTCCTTTCAACTTTTAAGGTGAATCTCCCCCATTTTAACAAACAAAATTAATTTTTCTAACTAATATTTTGAATTCTCCATTTGTTAGAAGTTTACCTATTTACACAAACCTATGGATCGCTGAAGAAGATGGATTTTTAACCCGGTAATTATTTTGTATTTAATTTTTATTACAGGCACTTGTGACAGGTTTTCTGCCATGGCCTGTGGGTGACTTAAAGCACATTGGGATGTGTGGATGCATCTCTCACTCAACAGCAAGGTGCCATTTACAGAACAGTCTAATGCACCATATGGGTGATTGGAATACATCTTACACCTTCAAATGAGGGCAAGCTTTGATCTTCAACATGATGCTTTTGAGGTCTACCTTTAGTTTTGCTGCCCTTGCTGCACATTTTGTGAAGACTCAGCTTTGTGTTTACCACTTGTCTAAGGGTCAGTTGTTTCTGTGCTCAAGAAATATGTGCTTTTTGCATTTGAGGTGATTCTAAATTGAAACCGCAGCAATGGAATTTCAAATGCAATTTAATGCTTCTCGCATGTTGAGTACAGAATCAGAATCTCAAAGGTAACCCTCAGTATGTTTGCTTATTTCGAGAGACAGCATGCTATCAGGCTCTCCCAGTCCTTGCTGCCAATTACTTCAACATGATCAATTTACCTCCTAACCCAGGGTTCTTCCTGCTTGGCTCCAGATAATGGCTAAGGCTATTGGGGAGAGTTTCAACTAATCGCTGGGAGGTGGGAACCGAACTGAAGAGACAGAGGAAGGGGCGGTTGGCTCACAAATACAGAAAGCTTGGAGGGAGTGCAAGAGGGAGGATAGGCAGGTGATAGAGAAAGGATATGCTCAGATTGATGGTTTGAGATGTGTCTATTTCAATGCAAGGAGTGTTGTGAACAAAGCAGATGAGCTTAGAGCGTGGATCAGTACTTGGAGCTATGATGCTGTGGCCATTACAGAGATTTGGATGGCTTGGGGGAGGAATGGTTACTTAGAGTACCAGGCTTTAGATGTTTCAGAAAGGACAGGGAGGGAGGCAAAAGAGGTGGGGGCGTGGCACTGTTGATCAGAAATGGTGTCATGGCTGCAGAAAAGGAGGAAGTCATGGAGGGATAGTCTATGGAGTCTCTGTGGGTGGAAGTTAGAGACAGGAAGGGGTCAATAACTCCACTGGGTGTTTTTTATAGACGACCCAATAGTAACAGGCACATCAAGGAGCAGATAGGGAGACAGATTCTGGAAAGAAGCAATAATAACAGGATTGTCATGGTGGGAGATTTTAATTTCCCAAATATTGATAGGCATCTCCCTAGAGCAAGGGGTTTAGATTGGGTCGAGTTTGTTAGGTGTGTTCAGGAAGGTTTCCTGACACAATATGTAGATAAGCCTACAAGAGCAGAGGCTGTACTTGATCTGGTATTTGGAAATGAACCTAGTCAGGTGTCAGATCTCCCAGTGGGAGAGTATTTTGGAGATAGTGATCACAATTCTATCTCCTTTACCATAGCATTGGAGAGGAATAGGAACAGATAAGTTAGGAAAGTGTTTAATTGGAGTAAGGGGAAATATCAGGCTATCAGGCAAGAACTTGGAAGCATAAATTGGAAACAGATATTCTCAGAAAAATGTACCGAATAAATGTGGGAAATGTTCAGAGGATATTTGTGTGGGGTTCTGCATAGGTACATTCCAATGAGACAGGGAAGGATGGTAGGGTACAGGAACCATGGTGTACAAAGGCTGTAATAAATCTAGTCAAGAAGAAAAGCTTATGAAAAGTTCAAAAAACTAGCTAATGATAGAGATCTAGAAAATTATAAGGCTAGCAGGAAGGAGCTTAAGAAGCTTATTAGAAGAGCCAGCAGGGGCCATGAGAAGGCCTTGATGAACAGGATTACGTAAAACTCCAAGGCATTCTACAAGTATGTGAAGAGTAAGAGGATAAGATATGAGAGAATAGGACCAATCAAGTGTGACAGTGGAAAAGTGTGTATGGAACCAAAGGAGATGGCGGAGGTACTTAATGAATACTTTGCTTCAGTATTCACTATGGAAAAGGACTTTGGCGATTGTAAGGATGACTTACAGCGGACTGAAAAGCTTGAGCATATAGATATTAATAAAGAGGATGTGCTAGAGCTATTGGAAAGCATCAAGTTGGATAAGTCACCGGGACTGGACGAGATATACCCCAAGCTACTATGGAAGATGAGGGAGGAGATTGCTGAGCCTCTGGCAATGATCTTTGAATCATCAATGGGGACGGGAGAGTTTCCAGAGGATTGGAGGGTTGCAGATGTTGTTACCTTATTCAAGAAAGGGAGTGGAGATAGCCCAGGAAATTATAGACCGGGAATCTTATTTCAGTGGTTGGTAAGTTGATGGAGAAGATCCTGAGAGGCAGGATTTATGAACATTTGGAGAGGCATAATATTCAAACGAGAGGACATGATTTGAGAGTTAGGGGGCAAAAGTTTAAGGGAAACACGAGGGGGTATTTCTTTACTCAGAGAGTGATGGCCTGTTTCCGTGCTGTGGTTGTTATATGTTATATGGTTATAATATGATTAGGAATAGTCCGCATGGCTTTGTGAAAGGCAGGTCGTGCCTTACCAGCCTGATTGAATTTTTTGGGGATGTGACTAAACATATTGATGAAGGTAGAGCAGTAGATGTAGTGTATATGGTTTTCTGCAAGGCATTTGACAAGGTACCCCATGCAGGGCTTATTGAGAAAGTAAGGAGGCATGGGATCCAAGGGGACATTGCTTTGTGGATCCAGAACTGGCTTGCCCACAGAAGGCAAAGAGTGGTTGTAGACAAGTCATATTCTGCATGGAGGTTGGTGACCAGTGGAGTGCCTCAGGGATCTGTTTTGGGTCCCTTATTCTTTGTGATTTTTATAAATGACCTGGATGAGGAAGTGGAGGGATGGGTTAGTAAGTTTGCTGATGACACAAAGGTTGGAGGTGTTGTGGATAGTGTTGAGGGCTGTCAGAGGTTACAGCAGGACATTGATAGGATGCAAAACTGGGCTGAGAAGTGGCAGATGGAGTTCAACCCAGATAAGTGTGAGGTGGTTCATTTTGGTAGGACAAATATGATGGCAGAATATAATATTAATGGTAAGACTCTTGGCAGTGTGGAGGAGCAGAGGGATCTTGGGGTTCGTGTCCATAGGACACTCAAAGCTGCCTCGCAGGTTGACTCTGTGATTAAGAAGGCATACGGTGTATTGGCCTTCATCAACTGTGGGACTGAGTTCACGAGCCGAGAGGTAATGTTACAGCTATATAGGACTGTGGTCAGACCCCACTTGGAGTACGGTGCTCAGTTCTGGTCACCTCACTGTAGGAAGGATGTAGAAACCATAGAAAAGGTTCAGAGGAGATTTACAAGGATGCTGCATGGATTGGGGAGCATGCCTTACGAGAATAGATCGAGTGAGCTCGGCCTTTTCTCCTTGGAGCGGCGGAGGATGAGAGGTGACCTGATAGAGGTGTATAAGATGATGAGAGGCATTGATTGTGTGGATACTCAGAGGCTTTTTCCCAGGGCCGAAATGGTTTCCACAAGAGGGCACAGGTTTAAGTTGTTTGGAAGTAGGTACAGAGGGGATATTACGGGTAAGTTTTTTACGCAGAGAGTGGTGAGTGCATGGAATGGGCTGCCAGCGACGGTGGTGGAGGTGGATACGATAGGGTCTTTTAAGAGACTCCTGGATAGGTACATGGAGCTTAGAAAAATAGAGGACTATGGGTAACCCTAGGTAATTTCTAAAGTAAGTACATGTTTGGCACAGCATTGTGGGCTGAAGGGCCTGTATTGTGCTGTAGGCTTTCTATGTTTCTATAATGCTGCACTGCACTGCGGTGTTGGCCATATTGCAGTCATTTGTTGTAATAGCTTTATCTTTGCTAGACATTCAGCAGGAGCTGTAATAAAGCCCTGAACCCATTTTGCTAGTTTTGACTAGACAATCCAAGCATTACATTCATGTACATCTTAAGGTTTCTAAGCCTTGGCTCAACGAAAAGTGGGCATGAGCTCTGAAGATTGAAATAAACACAGACTGCCCGAGAGGATAATGTGTATGTTTCATACTGAGCAGACAAACTCTACTCGCATAGATTTCCAAGGTTTGCTTCGGATACTCAGAAACATGGTAATGGGTTCTGCACTCATTCATTTATAAACATAATTAAAGGTATGAATAAATGGTGCATGTCAAATTGGATGATTATGATATTATTATTGAAGTCAGCGGTACAGAGCAAGTCAGGAACAGAAATGATAATTAAAAAAGTCCCAACCGAAACAAGCAATCATGGTGTTTTCAGCCTGCAGCTAAGTTCATGTTAAAGGGAGAAGTAACACCCGAGACGGTCACTTACCTTAAATGTCAATCACTCCTCACGAATGTCAAATACGAAACCAAAAATAGAACTTTACTGTCAATTTACAGATTCTCATCATGGGGACACACAACAGAGAAACTTGCTTTGAGGATACTGTTTTTATTGATTTTTTTAATGTATTGATAAGTTGTGAACACAATATTTTGTTTTCACTCAGTAGTTGTTGAATGGTGGAATGTTTGCACAATCAGGAGTTTTTTTGCTTATCTTTGCTATTGGTGAAAATGAGTTATAATACCCTATCTTTAATATAAAAATAATACATTTTATTTATATAATAAAGAAAGGAAAGTGAGATGTGTCCTTTTGAGGCGGTTTGAAAAAAAAATCCTAAAGGAGAGAACTAAGTCTCCAAAATTTTAAGTTAAGATCTAATTACCAGTAAGATGATAGGAATTGAGAGTATGATTAGTTGTATAAAAGCATAGAATTTTGAAAAGAGTAGGCAAAGCACACAGGAAGAACCAACTTCTACTTGCAGCTCGTCAATTTCATCAACACTGCCTGTAATGACCACCCTGCTCTTAAATTCACTTGGTCCATTTCTGACACCTCCCTTCCATTTCTCGATATCTCTATCTCCATCTCTGGAGATAAATTTTCAACCAGCATCTTTTATAAACCTACCGGTTCCTAAGGTTATCTTGACTATACCTCTTTCCACCCTATCTCCTGTAAAAATGCTACTCCCTTTTCTCAGTTCCTTTGCCTCTGCACTTTCCATTCCAGGACATCAGAGATGTCCTCCTTCTTTGAAGAATGGGCTTTCCCTTCCTCTACCATGGATGCAGCCCTCATCTGCATCACCTCCATTTCCTGAACATCCGTGCTCACTCCATCCACTGCCTTAACAGTGAAGGAGTTTCCCTTGTCCTTACCTACCACCCCATGAGCCTCTACATCCAACACATCATCCACTGCAATTTCTGTCATCTCCAAAGGGCTCCTACCACCAAACACATCTTTACTTTCCCCTCCTCCATGTTTTCCACAGGGATCGCTCCCTCTGTGATTCTCCTGTTCATTCATTCCCCCCACTAATAGTCCTCCCAGCACTCATGTCTACAAGCAGCCTAAATGCTACACTCGCTCACTCACCTCCATTTAGGTCCTAAACAGTCCTTCCAGGTGAGTCAACACTTCATCTGCGAATTTTCTGGGGTTGTTTATTTGTCAGGTGCTCCCAGTGCTGCTTCCTCTACATTAGTGAGGCCTGTCGTAAACTGGGGGACTGTTTTATCGAGTACCTCAGCTCCATCTGCTAAAAGTGGAATAACCTCATGTCCAAACATTTTAATTCTGATTCCCATTCCTGCTATGACATGTTGATCCATGGCTTCCTCTTGTACCAAGTTGAGGCCACCCTCAGGGTGGAGGAGCAACACCTTATATTCCATTTGGGTAGCCTCCAAACTGATGGCATGAATATTGCTTTCTCATTCCGGTAAAAAAATCCATCCACCTCCCCTCTTCTTCTATTCCCTACTCTGGCCTCTTCCTACTTCTCACCTGCCTATCACCTCCCCCTGGTTCCCCTTCTCCTTCCTTTTCTCCTATGGTTCACTCTCTTCTATCAGAGTCCTTCCTCACCAGGCCTTTATCTTTCCCAGCAGTATCTTCCTGCTAGTACTGTTTCCTGTGCTATACCTGAAACAACAAAGAAGCTTAGCTTTACAAATCATTTCTGTTTTATTTTTGGTCCCTGAACAATTTATGAGCTCTCAGAATAATTTGTGAGCTGTTCCTTTCACTGTTTCCTCCCCATCTGGCTTCACCTGTCACCTTCCAGCTAGCCTCCTCTCCCTTCCCCTCCTTTTTATTCTGACATCTTCTTCAGTCCTGAAGAAGGGCCTCAACCTGAAATGTCACCAGTTTATTCACTTCCATGGATGCTGAGTTCCTCCAGCATTTTGTGTGTTTAAGTTAATTGCCAGAATGATAGAATGGAAATGAGAAATATTTCCACTGAAGCATAGTGGGAACTTGGAAATTCCTACCTGTAAAAGTGGCTGAGGGAAGAACTCTCATCAGATTCAAAAGATATTCAGCAATGCATTTGATGTGCTATAAACTATTGACATGGATAGACGTCCAGCTAATTAACAGGGAACTGAAAGCTGGCATAAATGGATCCAGTTCTAGTTTGCAAGAAATAATAAATAATATGCTTCAGAAACTGGTGCTGTGGTCTCAAGTTTGTTTCCAATTTGTGTTAATGACGATGATGCCACCAAAGTTATGGTTTCTAAGTTTGCTGATGACGCTGACATAGGTAGGAAGGCAAGTTGTGAAAAGGACTTATGAATCTACAACGGAAAGTAGATTGAGTGAATAAGCAAAGGCCTGACATAACGTGGGAAAATGTGAAATTGTAAATTTTGGCAAGAAAATTTTTAAAAATCAGCATATTATGTTAATGGGGAGAGATTGCCAAGCTCTGAGATGCTGAGGGATCTGCATGACCTAATGCAGGATTTATTAAAGTCTCAAATGCATGTACAAGAAGCAATTCCAAAAGCTAACAGTGTCATTGCTTACTGGTAGGGGAATAGAATAAAACTCATAATCTCACACATTTAGACCTCAGAGTGATGGACTTTCTTCTTTATTGGATATTCTCATTAATTCTCCAACATTCTAGCAAGCATATCTTGCTTTTGTTCATGAACATGTGTTATTGTAAATTGAAACAGAAGTGCTGTTTTCCTGTTCATTTTCAGGCAACAGTGTGAAACCTACCATATTCGATCAGTAGGAGGAGGTGGAATATTGACAGCTAGCATTCCCGTCAGTTCTTGAACCTCCACAGTCAGAATCAGTGGAGTGTTTGACACTTCCTCTATTTTCTTCTTGATGAACTCATTCTCTGTGGCTTTTTGGAAGTACTTTGATTTGGCAATCTTGTCCACAAATTTGAGAATCTTCCTGCTGGTACTGTTTCCTGTGCTATACCTGAAACAACAAAGAAGCTTAGCTTTACAAATCATTTCTGTTTTATTTTGATCCCTGAATGATTTGTGAGTTGTTCCTTCCACTGATCCTTCCCCACAATCCAATAATCCTCTTGTCTTTCTTTGGGCCATATGGTTTGCTCTGTGTGATGCTCCTTCCGAGCGAAAAGAGAACAGCTTTAGGGATTGAAAACAGGATGCTGTCTGGCTGCCATTCACTGCTGAATGGGAACCACTATGTTGAACAATTGTTTCTTACCATCAAGCTAATGCAGTCTGTCTGCAGTGGTCAATATAATAGCTTTGTTATTCTAACTAATGCAGTAGGGGAAATGGCTGGTCTACATTTGCAGCCAGACTTCATATTAGTGAAAACTGGGATAGACTGACTATAGTTTTGCTGAGTGTTTATGTGGACAAGAGATTCAAAAGGTCAGGTTCCTGCTACTTACAGTCACAAGAGCATCTTATTGCTTACACTGAAGAGTAAATTCTTATATGTGGAATTTTAAAATATATATTTCTGACTGAGCAACCTTGCAACAATAATTTCCTTTGGGATAAATAAAGTTTTATCTTATCTTATTATTTTGAATATATTCTCAGCAACAATAGTTATAGTTAAAATATCTACATTTATTCCTTATTTTTAAGGATTCACAGTAAGACTTGCATATTTACCATTAATTTGCTGCTGATCACCCTGTCTTTGATGGCATACTATGGTATAAATGTCCCCAAATAAAGATAACATGTGAATATAGTGTAAAGAGGGTCCTGCTTCTGATAGCCTTCATACAGACCCTGGCTCGATAAAATTCAAAACTAAACTATTCCAGCTTTTTGACGTTATAATCGATGCATTATTTGAAAGGAGTTCCATGATAAAGACAATTTACCCCTCCACGCCAGGTGGACCTAATTTGTCAACAGCGGTTCCTTGCAGCTCTGCTGTAGGTACTTCCTCTTCGTCTGAAGAACCGGCACTCGAAGATTCTTCATCGCTGTCTGTCAGTATCAAGCTCCGAGGCTTTGATCTTCACGAAGGAAGAAGTGAATGTTACTGGAAAACGTTAGCAAAAAGACAAAGACGCCACCAAAAAGAAACGGAGTCTTCAGCACAAAATTTATTAGTATCTGTCACACTCGGTATTTTCTCTGGTTCCCACTTGAAGTATCTATCATCAAATAAACTCAATTTGAAAGAATGAGTTCTGACTGCGTGAGATGTCCTCATTAACTGGCTCCCTCGAGCTTTCTGCTGCCTACATATGCTCAGCATAGCTTAACTCGTTTTTCCTGTATTGATAACTCAGCAAGCTGAGCTTCTAGAGATCACAGAGGAATGCTGAGGAAGAGTAGGAAGGTTTGAGATCTGAGAATATGTCTATTCATCAAAGCTGCTTTGGAGGACCAATACAGAAAAGAAAAGGCACAGTCTCTTTCTGTGCTCCGTAATTTTCATCTAGATTTTCACTGTGAAGGACCAGCCATAGGCTGTCCAGTCATTTTTAAACTGATTAAAAAGTGAGACAAAGATGAAAACTGAAATGGAAACAAAGTTACATGAAAAGTGGACAGAAAGCACTTTGAGGCTGATGCTAAAACGTTACTTAGGTTCCTTTCAAATAAGTTTAACTGCTTTAGGAGTTCAATGGTAATAAGACATGAAGACATAGGAGCAGAATTAGGCAGCATGGCCCATCGTGTCTGCTCCACCATTCCATCATGGCTGTTTAATTTTCCTTCTCAACCCCATTCTCCTGCCTTCCCTCTGTACCTTTGACACCCTGACTAAACAAGAACCTATCAAACTCCATTTTAGATGTACTCAATGACTTTACCTCCACAGCCATCTGTGGCAATGAATTCCAAAGATTCACCACCCTTTGACTAAAGAAACTCCTTCTCCTCTCTGATCTAAATCTATGTCCCTCTATTTTGAGGCTGTGCCTTCTGGTCATGGACTCACCCACTACAGGAAACATCCTCTCCACATCTAGGCCTTAATATATTCAAAATGCTGGTGAAACACAGCAGGCCAGGCAGCACCTATAAGGAGGAGCACGGTTGACGTTTCGGGCCGAGACCCTTTGTCAGGACCTGGACCTAGCAGGTACAGGCTCCATCTGCTAACTTGGCCACAATGCCATCAATTCCATCATCCAAATCATTGACAAACAACATAAAAAGATGTGTGGTCCTAATACCAATCCCTTCAGCACATCATTATCACCGACGGCAACCAGAATAGGCCCACTTCTTTCCAACTCTTCGTCTTCTGCCCATCAGCCAGTCTTCTATCCATGCTAGTATCTTTCCTGTAGTATCATGGTTCTTAAGCAGCCTCATGTGCAGCACCTTGTCAAAGGTCTTCTGATAATCCAAGGAAACAACACACACTGACTCTCCTTTGTAATTCCTGCCTGTTACTTCCTCAAAGAATTCCAACAGATTTTTCTGACAAGATTTCCCTTTAAGGAAACATTGCTGACTTCGGCCTACTTTATCATGAGCCTCCAAGTACCCCAAAACTTCATCCTTAATAATGGACTCCAACATCTTCCCAAGCATTCCAGAATCTAGTAATTCTTGAAAGATCACTACTAATGCTTCCACAATCTCTTCAGCTACCTCTTTCCATGAAAACTGATGCAAAATACTTAATGCGTTTGTCTGCCACTTCTTTGCCTGCCCCATTACTACTTCTCTAGTATATTTTCCAGTGGTCCAGTGTCCACTCTTGTCTCTCTTTTACTCTATATATCTGAAAAAAAAATTTGTTATCCTCTTTTACATTCTTGGCTAGCTTACCTTCATATTTCATTTTTTCTCTCATCACGGTTTTTTAAGTTGCCTTTTGTTGGTCTTTAAAAGCTTCCCAATCCTCTAAATTCCCACTAATCTTTGCTATATTATATGCCTTCTCTTTTGCTTTTATGCTGTCTTTGACTTACCTTGTCAGCCATGGTTGCATCATTCATCCTTTAGAGTGCTTCCTCTTTGGGATGTATATATCCTGTGCCCTCCGATTTGCACTAGAAACTCCAGCTATCGCTGCTCTGCTGTCATCCCTGCTAGTGTCCCCTTCCAGTCAACTTTGGCTAACTCCTCTCTCATGCCTTTGTAATTCCCTTTACTCCACTGTAATACTGATATGTCTGACTTTACCTTCTCCCTCTCAAACTGCAGGGTGAATTCTATCATATTATGATCACTGTCTCCTAAGAGTTCTTTTACCTTAGCTCCCTGATCAAATCTGGCTCATTACATAACATCCGATCCAAAATTAACCTTTTCCCTAGTGGGTCTGACCACAAGCTGCTCTAAAAAACCATCTCATAGGCATTCTACAAATTTCCTCTATTGAGATCCAACCAGACTTTCCCAGTCTATCTGTATTTTGAAATCCCTCATGACTATCGTAACATTTACCTTATTACATGCCTTTTCTATTTTTGTTGTAATTTATATCCCACATCCTGGCTACCTTTCGGGGGCTTGTATATAACTCCATTAGAGTCTTTTTATCCTTGCCATTTCTTAATTCTACACACAAGGATTCTACAACTTCCGATATCACCACTTTCTAAGGATTTGACTTCATTTTCTACCAACAGAAGCACCCCATCCCTTCTGCCTACCTGCCTGTCCTTTCAATACAAGGTGTATCCTTGGATGTTAAGCTCCCAACTATGATCTTCTTTCAGCCACGTCTCAGTGATGCCCACAATGTTATAGTCTCCAATCTCTAATTGCACTACAAGATCATCTACCTTATTCCACATACTATGTGAATTTAAATATAACACTTTTAGTCCTGTATTCATCACCTTTTTCGATTTTGCCCCCATGCTACTCTTCAACTCCTTCCAATGACTGCAGTTTTACCCTATCATCTGTCTGTCCTTTCTCACAGTTCCACTACACACTGCATTGACTTGTATACTGACTGCCCCATCTTCTGCCCTATCACTCCAGTTCCCACCTCCCTGCCAAATTAATTTAAACCCTTCCCAACAGCTCTAGCGAGCATGCCCGCAAAGATGTTGGACCCCCATGGGTTCAGAGAAATTCATGAAAATTATACACTGTATGATTTTTGACTCCATGATTTTTCAAACGATATTATGTAATTCAAGACTAAAATTACAGTTAAAATCCAGAAATCTACACTCAGTGGCCACTTTATTAGGTACACCTGTACATCTGCTCCTTAATGCAAATATCTATTCAGCCAATCATATGCCAGCAACTCAAAGCATAAAAGCATGCAACAATGGTCAAGAGTTTCAGTTATTGCTCCGACAAAACATCAAAAGAGTGAAGAAATGTGATCTGAGTGATTTTGACCATGGAATGGTTGTTGGTGCCAGATGGGGTTGCTTGCGTGTGTCAGAAACTGCTGATCTGGGATGTTCATGCACAACAATCTCTAGAGTTTATAGAGAATGGTGCAAAAAAAAATCCAGTGAACAGCAGTTCTGTGGGAAAAATTGCTTTGTTATTGAGAGAGGTCAGAGGAGAATAGTCAGATTGATTCAATCTGACAGGAAGGCGATAGTAACTCAAATTACTATGCGTTACAACAGTGGAGTACAGAAGAACATCTCTGAATGCATAACATGTTGAATCTTAAAATGGACAGGATACATCAGCAGAAGACCACGAACCTATAGTCGGTGCCAAATTTATTAGGTGCAGGAGATCACTGTGTGTCTGTTTACGTAAAACCAATAGCTTATCCAGTCCGAAAAATGTTGCTGATTTATTATCCAGAATCCTAATTATCTCATCAGATTGACATTCTGAGATGTTGCCAACTAGACATGCAGTACCAGGAACCTTTGGCTTGATGAACACAATTTACTGTCTGTTTATTTGGCAAGACTCCCAGAGGTAACCTAGAAAACCTCTCAACAGATGCAATGTCTCGAAAGATCAGAGATGTCAAATTTGATGCATAAGAAAGCATGGAATAAAACTGATAATCAACCAGAAATTCAAGCAAACTCAAAAACCAGTGCAGGAAGGAAGTTGAGGAGGGGCCAAACTTGGCAATTAATTGCACGGGCATCACATTATGAACAGAGGACTTAGGCCTCTTTCATTAGTGGGTTAGAAGGAAGGTGGCAGTGGTTGGAAATGAGCATAATGGTAAGCAGCCCTTGGGAAGACTGGGTTAATTTGGAAGGTTAGGTCTCGGAGATCAACAACACTCAGGGAGAAGTGTGGGTGATTTGGTATTTGGGTGTTTAGTAATCAGCTGTACTCAGAGAGGGTGGGTGATTAAAGGTTGGAGGGGAGGGATTAGTGATTGGTAGTCTTTGGGAAGGGTGAATGATTTGGAGAGTAAGGATTGTGATCATCAGCACACTAGAGCAGGTGGGAAAGGTTGAATAAATTAGCACCGATACATTGAATTGTGGGACTTGATAAGGGACAACTATTGGTTCACTTTACTTTTTGTAGTTGGAATGATTTGACATTACAAACAGATTGCAGAAGGCTCTAAGAATAGACTGGTGAGCCTGATAATAGACAATAGACAATAGGTGCAGAAGTAGACCATTCGGCCCTTCGAGCCTGCACCGCTATTTTGAGATCATGGCTGATCAATTCCTATCAATACCCAGTTCCTGCCTTGTCCCCATATCCCTTGATTCCCCTATCCATAAGATACCTATCTAGCTCCTTCTTGAAAGCATCCAGAGAATTGGCCTCCACTACCTTCCGAGGCAGTGCATTCCAGACCCCCACAACTCTCTGGGAGAAGAAGTTTTTCCTTAACTCTGTCCTAAATAACCTACCCCTTATTCTCAAACCATGCCCTCTGTGTCATTAGTGGGTAAACAATTTGAAGGTATTCTAATAGACTGGATATATGAGTATTTAGTTACACAGGGACTGATTAGGGGTAGTTGACATGGCTTTGTGTGGGGTAGATCATGTCTAACCAATCTTATAGACTTTTTCAAGGAGGTTTACAAAAATGTTGATGAAAGAAAGGCAGTGGATGTTGTCTACATGGACTTTAGCAAGGTCTTTGAAAAGATTCCACATGGGAGGTTGGTCAAAAAGGTTCAATCGCTTGGCATTCACGATGAGGTAGTAAATAGGAATCAACATTTGCTTCATGGGAGAAGCTAGAGTGGTAGAGGGCTATCTCTCTGACAGGAATCAGTGCTGACACTGTTGTTGTTTGTCACCTGTATCAATGATCTGAATGATAATGTAGAAACTGGATCTGCAAATTTGCAAAGGCACCAAGATTGGGGTGTAGTGAACAATGAAGAATGCTACAAAGCTTGCAGTGGGATCTGGACCAGCTGGAAATATGGGGCTGGAAAATGGCAGATAGAATTTAATGCAGGGAAGTGTGATGTGTTGCACTTTGGGAGGACAAACCAGGGTAGAGTGAATGGTAGAGCACTTAAGAGTGCGGTAGAACAGAGGGATCTGGCAATACAGATCCATAATTCCTTGAAAGTGGCATTACAGGTAGATTGGGTTGCAAAGAAAGCTTTTGGCATATTGGATTTCATAAATCAAAGTATTGAGTACAGTAATGGGATGCTATGTTGAAGTTGTATAAGAGGTTAGTGAGGCCTAATTTGGAGAATTGTGAATGGTTCTGGTCACCTACCTGTAGGAAAGATATCAGTAAGATTGAAAGAGTGCAGAAAAAATTTACAAAGATGTTGTTAGGACTTGACGACCTGACTTATAGGGAAAGGTTGAATAGGTTAGGACTTCATTCTCTGGAGCATAGAAGAATTAGGAAAGATTTGCGAGAGGTATACAAAATAATGAGTATAGATAGGACGAATGCAAGCAGGCTCTTTCATTGAGGTTGGGTGAGAGTAGAACTAGAAGTCATAACACCATAAGATATAGGAGCTGAAGTAGGCCATTTGGCCCATCAAGTCTGCTCCACCATTCAATCATGGGCTGATCCAATTCTTCCAGTCATCCCCACTCCCCTGCCTTCTCCCCATACCATTTGATGCCCTGGCTAATCAAAAATCTATCTATCTCTGCCTTAAATGCACCCAATGACTTGGCCTTCACAGCTGTTCATGGCAACAAATTCCACAGATTTACCACCCTCTGACTAAAGTAATTTCTCAGCATCTCTGTTCTAAATGGACGTCCTTCAATCCTGAAATTGTGCCCTCTTGTCCTAGACTCCCCTATGATAGGAAATAATTTTGCTATATCTAATCTGTTCAGGCCTTTTAACATTCAGAATGTTTCTATGAGCTCCCCCACCTCATTCTCTTGAACTCCAGGGAATACAGCCCAAGAGCTGCCAGACGTTCCTCATACGGTAACCCTTTCATTCCTGGAATAATTCTCATGAATCTTCTCTGAACTCTCTCCAATGTCAGTATATCCTTTCTAAAATAAAGACCCCAAAACTGCACACAATACTCCAAGTGTGGTCTGACGAGTGCCTTATAGAGCCTCAAATCACATCCCTGCTCTTATATTCTATACCACTAGAAATAAATGCCAACATTGCATCCGCCTTCTTCACCACCGACTCAACCTGGAGGTTAATCATTAACGTACATCGTAAAGAGCAGCGGTCCCAACACCGACCCCTGTAGAACTCCACTGGTAACTGGCAGCCAACCAGAAGAGGATCATTCTGGATGTTCTGTATCATAAAGGTGAAAGGTGAAACATAGGGGGAACATGAGGGGGACCTTCTTCACACAGATGGAGGTGAGAGTGTGGGACGAGCTGCCAATGGAAGTGGTGGATGCAAGTTTGATTTCAACACTTAAGAAAAGTTTGGATTTAGTACATGGTTGGGAGGAGCACGGTCCAGGTTCAGGGTGAGGAACAAAGATGGAAGATAGAACAGTCCAGCACAGGGGCATGGCCTTCCGCCCACAATGTTTTGCTGAACCAGCTAAAAAGTACATTTTTAAAAAACAGAATAGTAGTTGAGGTCAAACTAGTGCCTGTTTCTGTGATGTGGTTCTCTAAGTCTCTATGGCTCTAATTATTTGTCCTGAAATCTCCTGACCTCTGTAAATCAATTCATATCATAAATGATATACGTGGTGAACCAATGAGCCGTCACAACAAAGTAAAATGTCTCTTTTGGGTGTGGAGCAAATGTCAGGGCTCCAGTTCTTATTAAATCAGAATTTTCTTTAAACGCCACAGAGGCTGTAAAGTCAGCTGAGCAGCTTTTCTGAATCGCAACGCCAAACGTTGACGAATGCAGAAGGGGCTCAATTGGCTCAGCTTGGAGAATGACCTGAATAAAGAAAATGGGTACTGGTTCAGAATCAGGCCTTCTCACTTAATCTGCAGTGTTTTAATCAACCCACAGTATTAACACAGTGTGCAATCCCCATGAAATGGGTTGCACGGCAGATTTTAGTTGAAATGCTGGAAAGCTTCAGCATTATATGGTGTCACAGGTAAACTGGCTGAGCCAGATAATATACAAAGATATTCTCTTGGCCAACAGTGTTACATTTACAGATAACAAATTCTCAGATTGGCAAGAAGACGTGTTCAACCTTTTACATCATAACAATCTACACTTTCACGTGTTATTTCCTTGGCAATACCACTGAAGAAGGTTTGTTGTGCATTTGTAGGACTTCTTGCATTACTCAGTCCATCAAAGGAATAAGAATTGAGAAACATTTACAACTTTAAATTTGGACTGGGAGAGCACAAAATCCTTGGTCCTAAAAATTCAAAAGCTGCAGATCCAAACAAGATTCCGTCTTGATGCATAACGGCTTGCTGTGGCAACCACTCTGTTTGTGACTGCAAGAAACTGCAGAGAAATGTGGAGGCAGCTCAGCACACCACAGGAGCCAGCCTCCCCTCTGCGGACTCTGTCTATTCTTCTCGCAGTGCCGGTTATGCAGCCAGCGCACCTACCGCAGACATTCTCTCTTCTCCCCTCTCCCCTCAGGGAGGTGATACAAAAGCCCAAAACTACATGCCACCAGGCTCAAGGACAGCTTCTGTCCCACTGGAATGGACCTCTTGTATGATATGAAGGACTCCTGGCCTTGCAACATACCTCGTTATTATCTTGCACCTTATCGTTTACCGGAGTAGGAAAACTCTGATTTTAAGCCTCCACTGCCTTGCGGACATACCCACCCATGGGAGAGGCTTCGGGAGTAAACCCTGAGGAAGAAATCCGGAGCCGGGGTCCCTAAGGCAGTTTGATGTTGTTTACAACTTCACTCTGGCAACCTCTGCAACGGCACTGGTGTCAAGCTGTATCGTTGTTTGCCCTTCCCTTGGACTACATCAGTGACGTGGAGAGGGGGAACCGGCTGCACCCCGGAGAGGGCATAGACCACCAGAGGCACAAGCCCATGATCCCCTGGGATTGACGGCTGCCTACTATTGTTTACCTGCACTGTACTTTTTCAGTAGCTTTTGCACTTCATACTGCATTGCTATTTTATTTAACCTTATTTTAGCTCAAAGTACTGTGCAATGGTTTTATCTGTATAAATAATATGAAAGACATGCTTTTCATTGTATCTTTGAGCATGTGACAATAATAAATCCACACCAGTTCTGATATCAAAAGTGGATTAAGCTCTAAGAGTTGAGAAATGCCCAGTCAAAATCTCTGTAGGTCTTTCTCCTGGGCTACTAGGAGTTACTATGAGGTATTCAGAAGACCATAAGACATGCTTTAGGTGCATAATTAGGCCAGCTGGCCCATCGAGTCTGCTCCACCATTCTATCATGTCTGATGTATAATTCCTCTCAACCCCATTCTTCTGCCTTCTCCCTAAAACCTCTGAAGCCTTTACTAATTAAGAACCTATCAACCTTAGCTTTAAATATACCCAATGACTTGGCCATTGGGTCATCATGGCTGGCTACGATCCAGAGGATGGTAGTCAGGGAGGTCTTAGGCTCCACCCACTTCTGATAGATGTTCCAATCACTGTAGAGCACAGCATAGCAGGATCTTTGTCTGGTCCTGGTAGAGCGGACTGGGCATGCAGGAACTTCCAACTTAGGAAGGCTCTCTTCCTTCCTCTTTATCTGTTAGCCATGTTCGGAACGTGTTGAGAATCTGGCCCTAATGAAATTTCTGACTTAAAAGCACGACATCCTGATTCCATCCTAACGTAGCCTTTTTGATGGATTCCTATGAGTTACTGACAGTAGGAGATGGGGATCTTTTGGGGGAGGATCTGTGGGCAAATGTCAGGAGCCCAATTCTCCACTCACCTGGCACCCACACCAGTATGTCTGATTCTTCATCAATCACACAGCACCATGTTCTAAGATAAGCTTCATCAGGACCAGCTAAGTAAATAGTAGCAGCCAAAGGACTAGCTTTCCATTAGAATACTTGTGTATGTGTATATGTGACCACACCTGTACATTTGTGAGTGACTAAGATGTTCATCGTTCTTGAATGTAATTGGTCTTACAAAAATAACTGCTTGACTGTGTGTGTACATAGACAGAATTGAGTAGATGCATAATACAAGGCCAGAAAAGTACAGCAGTCTCTGGTCGAGGGCTCATCTGAACAGAGAGATCATGGTTTAAACCACAGACCATAAAATCCTCAAGGGTGCATTTTAAAATCTGCATGCATGTTAATTTTGTTATTTTAAGGAAGTTTTGTTTTGGTGACTGAGGAAATGCAAAAGGCAATCTGCACAGCTGAATTGAGAACTCTGTGAACAGGAGAAAGCTTACTGGCCAGGATATTCTCTCCTTTGGAATGAGAAGCCTGACAGAGAAAACAGAAAGAAAGAAAATAGGAGCAGGAGAAGGACATCGAGCCTGCTCCCCTATGTACTGTGATCATGACTGAACATTATCCTCAATGCCAGATTCTTGCCCTCTTCCCACATCCTTGATGTCTTGGTGTCCAGAATCTTATCAATCTTCCTTACTTTTTTTTCCAGCAACTTGGTCTCTGCAATGTAGTGAATTCCACTGGTTCACTATTCTTCAAGTGAAGAAGTTCCTCCACTTTGGTCCCAAATCTTTTGCCTTGTAACCTGAGTCTTAGATCTATGCAACCCAGTTACCTCTCTACATCTAGGTTGCGCAGCCTTGTCAGGATTTTGCCAGTTTCAAGCAACACCCACTCTTGGATACAAGGCACTTGCTTGACTTGAACTCTTACCTACTGATCTGCAGAAAGAACACAACCTTCCCCACTCATCTATCATGCTTTTGCAACAAATTACTAAGTCTACTCTAACTTCTGATCCTGCCCACTAACTTCCAGCCTTAATCTCCATGATTAATGATCCTCGAAAATTGCAGGTAGGTTTTTAGTTAGCTTGAAATTTGTAGCTAATTATTTGGCCTGACGTGTATCTTTGAATCCCCAAGTGTGACTCCTTGGGGATGCTCTCCTACGTAGAACCCCAAATGAAAATTCTTGCATGTGCAAAAGTTGTTCAGAAGCATACAACACCTCAGGCCTTGGATGTTACCGAATATAATATTCATGGGTCCTTGCAAACAGTCTGATTAATGAACCTTTTCTACCAATTTCTATGTAAATGGTGCAGAAACGTTTCCAACCTTGTCAATGAATTGGAGAGAAATACTCCTACCATATGGAACATAATTATTTTGTTGGAATTTAGTGCAATAAGTTTACAGTACATGAAGGGGGAGTTGCTTCATGTAGGATATAGGATGTTAATAGGCCACTGTCTATCTGCTTTGAATTTAATCTTGAACTATCTGCACAGGGAGAAACATAGCCAGAGGCTGACAAGTAGCAGTGCCTCCTAATGAGATTGGAGATGTTTTAAAATTTGTGTTTTGAGATCAGAGAGTTATTTGTATGGCCAGCATTTATTGTCCATCCCTAACTCTCCTTGAGAATATTATGGTGAGTCACCTTCTCGAAATGCTGCAGTCCTACAAGTGAAAGTCCTCTCACAGTATAAAAAATCAGATTTCAGATACAGTATCAGGTAAAATCTGTGGTGTGTATACTTTCCTAACATCAATATAAGAATACAGGTTCTTGCATTAACTAATCAGAAAAAAAAATTAGCACTGAAATATTGAAAAGTGTTCACTTGCCTCTCTGTTTTTGTGTCAACCAGATTCATCCCTTCTGGGACCAATTCTTTCCCCAACTTACACAGATTCATCTTGGTTTCCAGTGTCATCTGTAATGCTCCATGGTATGCAATTTCCAAGTCTACCCAGAGCCCTGTGAAAGGACAGAGACACTATCACACTATCATCTCACATTATTAAAAATAATGAGTTTTCTACTAGATTGGAGCTTTAAGTTTATATTCTTTGAATTAGAAACTCATGCCCCGGTTGAAATATCTTCCCGGACATTTTATCACATGACCTGCCTTCAGTGGCCTGATCCGTCAATGGCTATCAGATGTCCACTCTCAAAGAACGTCACCTTCTCAAATTAGTTAGAAAGAGAACAGACTCCATTACTTGTATTGTATGATTATTCCTTGATGGAAAAGTCTATTTAGGCTGCATCTGGAGTGTTGCATTCATTTCTGGAGGCTTTAGAGAGGGTGTAGAAGAGACTTCTGTCTGGATTAGAGGGCATTCTTTACACAGAGTGGTGGGTGCCTAGGGTGGAGGTGGAGTCAAATACAATAAAGGTATTCAAACAGCTCTTGGATAGGTACAATTCTATATTCTATGTTCTGAGGTAAATAAAATTTCTTCCTTTCGTAACTGCTAAACAAAAAGAATAAACAAAGTAGAAAGAGTTGTACATTTTTAAAAAATGTCATTTCATCAGTATCCAGCAGATCAATCATTAGTTCCTGGAGACTCTGGGTTAGTTCTGGAAAATTGATAATGTTATCTGGAATGTTAGTCTAAGGATCATTGAAATGAATGGATTCCTGATGTACATTTATAACTGTTATTCTATCTCCTTTTCTTAAAGAATAAGCAACTATAAATTTTGAGTATTTTTCTTGTCATTGTAATGATATTACTTTTTCCAGGTGGCTTGGGCTGGTTGTTGGGTTTGGCAAGAATTTTCTGCCCATTCATCTGATTTTCAAGCTACTGATACTGTTGAAATGAAAACCATACACCAACAGGGAACTCACTTCTCAGATTACCACCCATATGGTGAAGACTTTAACAAAATGCTCCCACCATTCATTATACATGCATACACTCTCCAGCAGAGGTCGCTGTTTTCAATCTGGAAATGGAAATATTGAGGTGATTTGCCTCCCCCACACCACCACAGATCCTAACTATACTAGTTCCACAGAGGCTAATTTAAATCCCTTTATTAGTGTTATGCCTGAGATCGATTAAGTAGAAGAACTGCAAAGATCAAATGAGTTTCATCACCTTGGTAATACATTGATGACTAACAGCTGGAGAATTCCATGGTTCATTAGCAGAGTCGTCAATAAGCATTCTGTGATATTGCAAGCAGAAAGCACAACTCTTTGTTTGCTACAGACGGTGCATAGCTAATCTTTACCCTCAGCTAAAATATTAAGTATATCGATCATAATTAATAACTCTGAACACTAGGAAAAAGAAGTAAAGGACTTCATTCCCACATGGACACCCAGAATTTAATCAATTGGACATACTGTTGCCGCAAGCTTCAATGTCCTTTCCTTTTCAAGGCTATAAAAAGGATGTCATCTTAAAGGAAAAGGATCAATAAATCAATTTTATTTCTAGATAAAATTGGTATTCCAATTATTAAAGTTCTTGACGGTGAGAAGCAACTTTGTTCTATGGCAGGAAATACTGAGCATTTCAAACCTACTTACCCCTTTGATTGATTGATGGGCTGGAAGTGCGGATGATTACAGGTAACAACGTTCCCAAGTCCAAGTCAGTGAGAGTAAGTTCATTCATAAAATATGGCAGCTAATGAAAGATATAAAATTAAACTGCTTAATGACTTTTAATGGCTTTTTAAGTGACATTAGACCTAATTTTGGCCCGTAGTCACTGAGATTTTAAGTTTATTATCAAAGACTATACATTTTCTAACAACTTTAGCATGGTAAAATACCCTGAGCTGTCTCATAAGATAATTATCACAAGAGCTACATGAGAAAATAGGACAGGTAACCAAAATCTTGGTCAATGTATTAGGTTTTAAGTGGAATTTCAAAAGCAAAGTAGATGAAGGGAGGTTTAGGGAGGAAATTTTAAAGTCTTGGGGTTGACATCCAAAGACAAGTCCTTCACATTTAACCCATGAGGTCAGACTATAAATTTGACTCATAGGCACCTGTTTTTCTATGTGCAAATCACATATAAAAGCCAGTGGTTGTTTTAGGTAGAAGTTTTGACACTGGGAATTTGAACAATATATCTCCAGGCTCAATTCACCTCAACATGATTTACATTCTTCAGGAGTTATTCCCCTGCCTTATTGATGGAAACTGGATCATTAACAGGCAACCTACAACTTTTGTTTATAACTCTGCAGTGCCAACTACAAGATGTGAATGAAAGACTGCTGGCTGGCGTATCAACAGGTCTCTGTCTCTCTGTGTGCCTTTCTGAGCTTTCATGGTTGAGTATACTTGTTACAATCTGACTGAAGTTTACCGATTCTATTGCAGGTTTCCAAAATCATGCACTGCACAAATATGCTGAATAAAGATCCCGTGCTTTACAGTGGAATTGGACTCAATGTTTGAGGACAAATGTGGACGGGTTGGGGTGGCCACACAACTGGTGCTATGCCTTCATTCTCTCTCGTGTTCTGCTTGACCTCATGGTGCCGCTTAACCTTGGCTGCACTGTGGCTGCCTTGGAAAGTGTTCTTTTTCTTCATGGCCTGTTTCCTTGATTCACAATTGTAAAAGTATGGCAGCAATAATCTCTATCTGCATTTGCGGGAAATTTTGCAGGCTGCATTGTATTGCAGCAATCAGAGTGAAAAGTACCCTCCTGAATTTTGACTATAACCTTTCCTAATTTTGTGATTTTTCAGGTGGTAGGGGCACTCTGAATTGGCCATTAGTGGTACACACAGAAGATACTTCCTGAGTCAAATGGGGGTGAACTCCATTTTGTAGTTCATTATCTGTATGACAAGAAATAAAATGGCATCCATAGGTGAGACCATGAATAGATTTGAACACAAAAATCCGAAGGTTAGATTTGAAGAGAAGCATTACCGATTAAAGTATGAAGGGAAAGGAATTGTAAGTACAGGGTATTATCAAAATATCATACAGTGGCATTGAACAGTGGGAAGTAGATCTTCTCTGTTGCAGGACTGAAGAGAATGCAGATATGTTCTCTGAAGTAATAGGGACATTTAATCGAGTGGATCCAATCTCTCTGGCATCTAAATTACTGCAGCTGATTTGAGTGGCTTGATTGCAAACACAAACTGGAGTGTGCACAGAATAATGAGCATCTAGGAATGATTACAGGTCATCTGTTTCATTTAAGGATTCAGACAAAGCAATAACCTGTGGAATGAGAGTTTGACTGTTTTATAGAACATTCTGAATCTCCAATAGGGTCAAATCACTCATCTCCTACTGTTTTTTCTGACAGCAACATATTGTATGTCATGACAGCTAGAATACATTGCACTTAATGTAGATGAAGTGGACGGTACCTTCTGATGATGGAATACGGACTGGGACAAAAAAAAAGAACATTTACTGACCATCTCTGGAAAATAAATTTTAAAAACATAACTTTGGTCTGATCCCACTAAGGACATTCCCTCTGCTTGCTTCATCTTCTCCTCTCTGCAAGTTAAATTATACTTATTTCTTACTTGTTTGGTTCTGATAAAAGGTCCTTGACTCTTTTTCTCTCTGTTTTGATGCCCTGACTTGTAGTGTGGTCCCAACAGACTGTTATATATTTAAATAGTGTCTTGCACAACCACAGGACAGGAGAGTCTAGTGCTCTTTTTGGAGTTGGTTTCAAAATTGATCAGGAAGCTTCCTGTGTTTGAATGATCTATCTCACTCTCTCTCTCTCACTCACTCTCTCTCACATTCACTCTCTCTCTCACTCACTCTTTCTCACACTCTCTCTCTCTCATTCTCACTCCTGTCAGAGAATGGCGTCGGTGCAAGGTTCTATCAACAAGGTTTGTGGATTGTGGAGTCTAAATTCTGGTCTTTTTGGTGGCTCATTTTTTTGCTAGAATGTGCAATTTTCAAGTGGGGCAGGCTGCAGATAAGCTGAGCTGAACTGAATATGCCTTTTGATTTTGTGTTTTATATTCCGTGCTTTCATTTGTCTTTTTTGGTACATGGGGGTGGGGGGGGGGGGTGGGAAGGATTGACTTTTTTCTCTCTTTGAACGGGTTCCATGGTTTCTCTTTGCTTTGTGTCTGTATGTGGGGAGGATGAACCTCGGAGCTGCATGCTACGTACATTCTTTGGTAATGAATGTACTTTGAATCCTTTGAATTAGCACAGAAGTCTGGATTGTGCTGACGCGTGCACTGCAGCCAGCCAGTGTTTCACCATGGATCTGCAACCTTGTCTTTGATGCAATCTAGCTCGTTTCCTTACAAGAGAAAACGCATTTCTTGTGGTAACACACTAATGAACTGTTGGATCTTTCCTGTCCATAACCACAGTCAATTTTTCTCTCCATTAGGGACAGACACTTAGTGGTTGCATATGGAATCTTCCTGGATTGAGCTGAAAATCCTGAAATATTCACTATTTGCTCAGATATAAAGGGTGAACTTATTTTAATCTGCTGCAAAACTTTTGAGAATCAAATGCAGGAATGGGCTTTCACTCCATTTATGCCCTTCATGATTTTAAACACTTCTATAAGGTCACCCCTCAGTCTCCTACACTCCAAGGAATAAAATCCTAGACTGCCCAGACTCTGGCCCTCGAGTCTTTGTAACATTCTCCTAAATCTTCATTGCACTCTTTTTAGCTCAATAGTGTCAATCCTAGAAGAGAGTAACCAAAACTGTACACGATACATGCTGTACATAGTGGCACTTCAGTGAAGGACATCACTGACCATCAAATGCTTTATTACATCCTGACATCTTAGAACAGAGACAAGTGAAAATCTGCAGATGCTGGAAGTCCAAAGCAACACATAAAGTCCAAAGAGAATAGCATATTTTCCTCTGGCTGCACATTTAGATGAGGGAGCTCATTTGCCTAGTGCCCAGACTTGGGGTTATGACTGATAGTCTTAACATCTTTCCAGTGTGACAGTACTACAGCTCTAGAAGTGGGTTCCATGTCACTATTCGAAATGGAACAACACTCAAAGAAAAAGAAAACTCCTGCTGAGTTCCTCCAGCATTTTGTGTGTGTTGCTTTGGATTTCCAGCATCTGCAGATTTTCACTTGTCTCTGTTTTAAGATGTCAGGATGTAATAAAGCATTTGATGGTCAGTGAGGTCCTTCACTGAAGTGCCACTATGTACAGCATGTATCGTGTACAGTTTTGGTTACTCTCTTCTAGGATTGACACTATTGAGCTAAAAAGAGTGCAATGAAGATTTAGGAGAATGTTACAAAGACTCGAGGGCCAGAGTCTGGGCAGTCTAGGATTTTATTCCTTAGAGTGTAGGAGACTGAGGGGTGACCTTATAGAAGTGTTTAAAATCATGAAGGGCATAAATGGAGTGAATACACACCTTCTTTTTACCAGAGTAGGGAAGTCTAAAGCCAGAGGGCATAGGCTTAATATGAAGGAGGAAAGATTTATAAGGGACTTGAGGGACAACTGCTTCATGCAGAGGGTGATGTATATAAGGACCAAGCGGCAGGAGAAAGGCCAGATGAAGGGTCTACAACCCAAAATGTTTACTATCCATGTCTGGCCATAGATGTTACTTGACCTACTGAGTTCCTCCAGTGTGTTATGGTTGTGCTGGAGGAAGTGGTTGAGATGGGGTAATAACACCATTTAAAAAACACTAGGACAGACAAGGATAAAAGGAAATGGGGCAACACAAGCAAATGGGACTAGCTTAGATGTACATTTTGGTCAGCATGGATGGGTTGGGCCAAAGGGCCTACTTCTGTGCTGGTCCTCAACTCATTATTTATGATGCTGGTTGCTGCTGCATTTAGAGTCACCCAATAACTCCAAATACAGCAGCACACTTATAAGTAATGAGTTGAGGGGCAGATATTCAGTCTTGGATATTGGTTGCAGGATAAATGATGGTAAGTAGCCTCGGGAAGGCTCTCCTGCCCCTTTTTAAAGTAACACAATAGGAAAATTTTAATTGCATCTAACAGAGAAATCATGGGTTTACCATCTAGTCCAAATGGCTTTTCCAACAAAACGGCACTGGTTAGTACTGGAACTGAAATGTCAAGGCAAATTTGAAACCCTATAAATTAACAATAAGTGTTGTCTCTAGGCTATGTCTCACCTTAAGTAGAATGAATGAAACATTTCTTCTGAAAACATTTGTTTTTAATAAAATTATGTTTTTTGTTACACAGAAATATTAATTGTAATGTACAAAAGCATGCAGTGCCAATGCCAAAGGTGATAATTTTTTTCATGACTGCATAAAACAGGAATTATTTCTGCATCCAGCATAGGATCATGCATTATGTTGATGTGAGCACACTTCATACTGACTGTCTTACTGAGCTTTACAGTTACTTCTGATCTACAGGGCAATCATTCTGAAAATTCAGTCAGCTCACCCTGATTTTACTCAACTTCTTCTGAATTTTGTAAGCAACTAGATCCGCCCAGTACTTTTCCCGTAAAAAATCCCAGAAGATCCGTCCAATCAATGCATTTATCCAGGATACTTGGGATTCCCCACAAACTGGCATCTGAGGAGAAAAAGTCACACAGGAGCTAACAGATGGTCATCAGTACGGAAATAAGTTCACGGAGGACAGTGCAATTATTTAGGTACAGCATATAATTGAGAAAACGGGAGGTATGTTGGAATATATTGCAAGCAATGGAGTAAGAAAGTCTTGCTACAACAGTGGAGGAGCTGAACAAACTCACACATGAAATATTATATGTAGTTTTAGGTTTCTTAATTATCAATGAATCAACCTGATTTCAAAGAGGCACTGTGAAGATTCTTTATGTTAACTACTGGGTAAGGTGGTTCTCTAGTAAGGAAAGATTGAGTAGAATAGTCCTGATTTCTCAAGAGTTCAGAAAAATGGGAGGTGATCTGTTGAAAAATATGAGACTTTGGGAACCACAAACAGGGTAAAGTATCTTTCCCCTCGTGGGAAGAGTCAAAAATTAAGCAACTTATTCTTAGGATAAGGGATCACCCACTCTTGTCTCTAGTTTTTTTTAATTTTGACATTCAAATATTTAACCTGGGCAGGAAGATAGAGTGCAGAGTCTTTGACTGATCATAAATGCTTGCCAATGAAGCAAAAAGAAAATGGACACATCCTACAGTATCTCCCCAGATCGTCTCGTTGATCTTCCTGTTCAGGTGCAGAGGAATAACAGGATCAATGATGACATTTATGCAAAGTAAAAGGGCATTGAGCAGCCCGTCTTTACTACCTGTTACTGGTTTTTGATCTACACACTTGTAGATTAAAACTTTTCTAGCACTCACCAATACACCTTTTAAATACAAAGCGGGCTTCTGCTCACTACAGTTTCAATTGACCACTAAATAATTTCTTAATTAAATTTGTCAATTATCTTTGGATCCTGTGGATTTTAATTTTACTGATTATTTGGCAAGGAAACACCTTCTCAAACACTTTGCTAACATCGATGTTGACTATATCAAATGCCCTTCTGTCATTAACCCTCTTTGTTATCTGCTTTAAAATATAATAAAATCATTTAGTTTCAACCTTCCCAAAGAAATCCATGTTGATTATTCTTGCTTAATATGGTGCTTCCCCTAATGCTGATTTGGGCTTCTTCAATGTTAGGCTAACTGGCCTGTATTACATGGTCTGCCTCTTTCTCCTTCCTTTAAACATTATTATCACATTAACCATCCTCCAGTCTCAGATACCCGTCCTCCGACCAAAGGATGTGACGATCAATCCTTTGGTCGGTGCAAGAGTGTTGCAAAGGTGCAAGAGTGTTGCATTGCTCCATTCTTAGAGATGGTCAACGTAGCTCAAAGAATCTGGGAAAATATGTGCAGGACTACCAAAAGGCAAATTATATCAAGGGTGCTCAGTGATATGAGCTCATTTCAGGTTCTGAGAACACCTAAGTGGGCCAAGGTCTCATTCACATTTCAGCATGACTTTAAAGAGGCCGTGTAATCTGCTGTACAACTGGCTGGCAGAACAAGTGCCTTCCAATCACATTATTATGGGCTGTGCAGCAGGCCAAGCATCTGGTTGCACAGCCACAAGCACCAAGCAACACATTATCTCTCCCAAAGGAAATTAAGTTTCAAGTTCAGCAGTTCAGCTAATACTTAATTTAATACATGGCTTCTAACACCATCAGGTGATTCATATCCATTTATTTTTATCTTCTAAGGCAAACATGGGAGCAAATATTTCAATTATTTATGATTTAAAAACATACAGGCAAAAAATGTTTTCATTGATCTCTGAACACTTACTACAACATTTTTGTTAAATTTTACTTGGATCAATATTGTATATTTTTACATAATTTTGCTATCTATGATAAAAACAAAGCTTTCTACTTAAAGCTGTAAGCAGCAGTGTCCCTTCTCCCGTATTTCTCTACTTGTGGGTTGTCCTATCTTTGCTTGGCTCTTATTCTTTGCCTTGCACCTGTACAAATTTTGCTCCTGTACTATTTCAGAAATAGCACCTTTCCCAATGGAGAAATATATGGAAACACTGAAGTGAAAACTGTACCTTACCATAAACACAAGAAATTCTTCAGCATGAACTGTTGGCCATTTGTTCATCTCCATGATGCTGCCTGACCTGCTGAGTTCCTCCAGCATTTTGTGGGTAGTACTTTACTATGGCTGAGATGAAGGTTTTAATCTTCACCTGTTGAAACTGGATAATTGTAGTTCCTGTACCAGTATCTCCTCAATCATTCATTTTGGTGTTGCAACATAAATTAGGAAATGTGTCAGTTAAACTGGATTTAATACAAAATTAAATGTACTCCTAAAATTTGTTAATGCTCTTAGGTAGAATTTGGCAACGTTGACTAAATCTGCTCCACTGAGTTTTTTAATGTTAATAATTTAATTTATAAATATTATCAGAAATTCAGTAGAGTTGGAGAAAAAAATTACGTTGTCCAACATAATGGAAATGCACTTTCAACTCTATTATGCCAAACAAACCTACCTAACAACTGAAATTATTCTTTATTTTCGGATAATGGCACTACTGTGCTGGCAGGAAATTGGACAGCAACTCCTGACTCCTGATGAAAATGGTGACAATGCAGGACTGTGTGAAGCCTTCAGCACCCCTGCAGGTGGAACAGAGGCACAACCCACTTGTACCAGAATGGGAAGCTCTTTATGAACCCTGACAGGCTTCCTCTTCACATCAACAGCAACGTGTTCTTCTCTGACCACCGCCTCCTTTCTTCCAGTCACCTACAGGAGGACTAGTAGGCAAGTAGGGGGATATGGAAGTTGAATGTCAAGGTGCTGACCCCAGAGAACACCGAAGAATTAAAGAGGGATTGGAAACCGCAAAGCCTCTCTTTGACTCTCCAATGAGTGGGAAGCAACCAAGGAGAAATCAAGAGGTTCTTCATCCTCAGAGGTGTTCAAAAAGCAAGATAAATTCAGATGGAACTATGCCAACTCCAGATTAACTTGAGCAACTTCACCCCCTGGAGTTAATGAGGGTGGATGTGAGAGCGAAACCCAGGAATGAAGAGCCTGCAAGCCATGCTCTTTCCTCTAACGTCATCATCAGATCTCATGTCTACATTGTGGAGCAGAATGGGATGTGCCAAAAGGTTCACAGTGGAGCTCATGATCCACAACCTTAAGTCAGTAAGATCCTCACATTGAGGACCTGAAGACCTTTTTATGCTGGTCTGTATGACAGAAAGGCTACAAACAACACAGCCTCCTGGAACTTCCTGTCCTCTATCACCGATGTACGTGTTACACAATAACAAGTGGGAGAATCTGGACCTGTCACTGATCCTGGAGGACCTGATTGGCTCCATCTGTTCCCTTGGTACAAATAAGACCCCTGGAGCAATGGCTTACCAGCAGAATTATTACTGGCTCTATGGGACTGCGCTGGCCTAGACTTCCTTGAAGTGTACAACACTATGCTTCTGGGCTGGCAGTATGTCAGACTCATTACCCTTCATTACCCTTCTCAACATGAAGAAGGAGGCTAGGGAGGACATCAGGAGTTGGAGACAAATTTTACTGTTGAATATGGACTATAAGATCTTGTCAAGGCAATTGCCAATGGGGTCATCTGCTCTGGGACAGATGACCGACCCAGACTAAATCTCTGATACCCTTGTACTGTTAAGGGATACCATTACCTACAGGGCAGAGGGGTGGATGTCTGCCTGGACAGGTTGGACCAGGAGAGGGCTTTTGATAGGATATCACACACATACATGATGAATGCGCTCTTCAAGATGGGTACTGGGGAGGCAGTCAGAATCCAACTGTTCTACACAGATGTCTGTAGTGCAATCCAAATTAATGGGTAGGAGACAAGTACTTTCCCCAACAAGTCTAGAATCAGGCAGGGTTGTCCACTTCCCCTGAGCTTGTTTGTGTACGGCATAGAACCCTTTGCTGAATCCATCAGGAGGGAGGACAGCATACGAGGGGGTGACGTTGTTAGGCTGTGAAGGCACCCAAGTCAAAACCTTCCTGCACATGGATGATGTTGCAAGATACACAGCCAGTTCACAGATTTATCAGTATCTGCAACCAGTTTGATTTGGCATTGGGGCCAGAGTCAATGGCATGAAAGCAATGCTCTTTGGTAGCTGGTCTGACTGATCCAACATCCTCTTCATCATCAGGCCTGACTACTTGAGGGTGTTGGAGATATGACTCGGAGGGGGTGAGGTGCATAACGAGAATTGGCTGGAGTGGATTGGGAAGGTCAAACACAAACTAGGTCTATGGAATTGGCATTCTCTGTGAATAACTGTGAACAATTTGGTTATCAGGCATGATATGCTCTTCGGTCTGCTGTACTAGGTACAGGTGAGGCCTGTTCCTCTGTCCTCTGCCTCAGTAATCACCTCGGTCGTTTTTCAGTAAAAGGGTACTTGACATTGCCCTCAACCTGATGACTGCCTTTGAGTGTGGCTGTATCAGGTGGTGTTTGGAACCAAAGTATGTGGGAACTAAGTTTTATGACATGCTAATGTTCTGCTTGTCCCTGGTGTTGTGAAAGACAGGCCTGGCCCTGGTACTGTGCAGCATGCCTGTCAGCTGGATGTTGTTGCACTGCTTGTCCTTTGTGGAAGAGTACTTCCAACTAAACACCTTTGACCACAGGCCCATCAGGCAGTGGTCAATGTGGACCCTGCAGACACTGTGGGACAAGGACACTATGGATACAGTAGGTGGTTCCCTGAGCAAATGGTACAAACCTCTGGCAGAATGCCTCATCGCCAAACCTGCCCAACAAGCACCAATACCTTGCTAGGCTGGTGGTAAAAGGGACCCTCACAGTCCGATCTTACCTACGCAGACAAGGAGTCATCCCCAACAAATGTTTTGGGCGAGTGAGGAAGATTTGGTCACCCACCCCTTTGCATAGTGTGAATTTGCAAATAAGGTGTGGAGAGATACGCAACGGCCCATGTCCTGGGTCATCCAGCAATTGCTTTACAAGGGAATCTCCAAATTTGTGCTGTTCCAAGGGACACACACTGAGACAGATATCAATTGTTGATGAAGGGCCATTAACTCATTGACAGACACCCACTGGTCTGCCAGAAACTTGTTGGCCTTCCAGCACAGTGAGTTGTCTGTAAGGAAATGCTGAAGACTGGCAGCTGCAGGTGTACATGCCTTGGCATGCTTTGAAAGTCAATGGTAAGTCTCTGCCAGAAAGAACCAGAATCTAGGCTCCTTCTGTTCCCTCACATGGAGGGATGATGCCGGGCAGGGAAGGCTAACACCTCACTACTAAATGTAATGACCCTGAACATAAAAGTTCTTTGCACTGTTTCATTCCTTTCTAAATATTTTTTATTATGAATAAAGTCTATTTTTGAAATAAAAGAATACAGTCTTTCAGATTTGCTTACTCTCAGAATTACGAAGGGTGTTGTAAGTCAGACTATAACTTACACAGGATTTTAAAACTGAAGTGAAGCTGAGTCAAAATAATAGGTGTAAACTATTTCACTGGAGGTGTTTTTAAGTGCCAAAATTCTGTAAATGCAAATTAGTGAAACAGCAAGCTGCTTCATATTATTGTTTCCTAAATAAGGTAAAACCTTATAACTTGAAAAAGGGCAAGCAATAGTTGCTGATAATAACACAATCCTTTGAAGAATTTACATGACAAGTATTACAAAATACGATGCACTGGCAATTATTTTCTATGGAGATAAATTCCAGAGGTGAGACGTGGCTGCCCTTGTCATCAGGGTAGCATATTGTGTATCAAGAAATTTCAGGAATCATACCGGACACAGAAAGGGCTTGTCTTTTGTTAAAGGCTATTCATCTCTGCCACAGGATTTTCTTTGGACAATGCCTGAGGATTAACTGTTTTAGCTGTGTCCGTCATAAGAGATGAAATGGGATTATTTGCTGATGATTGCACAGTATTTGTTTCCATATGTAGTTCATTAGATGAAGCAGTCCGTAACTGAATATTAGAAGACCCGGTCATCATTCAGTCATGGCTGAAGAGAGGAAAGGAATATTTATACCAAGTACCAGGAAATGAACATTTTCAACAAGAGGAAATGTATAGATCTACCTTGGCATTCAGTGGCAGTATTGTTGCCGAGTCTACACAGTCAATATCCTGAGAGTAAATATTAACCAGACCCACCTGCATAAATACTGTGGTTATGAGAGAAGGTCAGCCACTGGCTATTCTGAGATGAATAGACCATTTTCTGGCAATTGATTTCCACTTTCACTTACAAAGCGCAAATCAAAAATGTGATTGAATATTCTCCATATCCCCCTGTTCCATGCCTGTTCATGTGTCTAAATGCCTCTTAAATATCACTATCATATGTTCTTCAACCACCTCCATTGGCAATGTATTACAGACACCTATCACCCACTGATGAGAAGAGTGCTTTCCCCCATTAACATTAAGTTTATCCATTCTAGTTTTTCCCATTTCTACCCTTGTCTATGCCTCTCGTTATTTTATAAAGACTTACTAGATCTTCCCTCAACCTCTGATACTCCAGAGAAAACAACCTAAGTTTGTCCAACCTCTCTTTATGTCTAATTCATTCCAGTCTTTGCAACAACCCGGAGAAACTTCCCTGCACTCTCTTCAAAGCTTCTAGATCCTTCCAATCAACTTTGGAATACTGCAGTCAATAAAACACGTTAAAGTTCAAGTTTAATTGTCAATCAACCCTACCCAGGAAGACAGCCCAATGAAACAGGGCTCCTCTGGGGCCTAGGTGCAAAACACAACACCAAAAATCACACGCAGCACGTAGCACATACGTTGCTGCTGTTGTTCAGTTGTTAAGTCGAGTCCAACTCTTCGTGATCTCATGGACTCCTGAACACCAAGCCTTTTTGTGGGAAACTGCCTCTCTAAGATCCCCAAGGTCATAAACATTGTCTGAGTGATATTATCTATCCATTGTAGCCCCTGTCATCATCTTCTTCTTTTACATTCTGTTTTTCTTAATATGAGAATCTTATCCAAGGAATCCTGTCTTCTCATGATGTGGCCAAAATAATTGAGCCTTTGTCTCATAATCAAGCCTCTTAGTCTGGCAGTATGTCTTCAAGTATTGACTTGTTGGGTCTTCTTGCTATCTAACGAACTCTTAACACTTTTCTTCAGCACATATAGCATGTGTAATTTTGATACCAAATCAAAGTTTCATACAGTATTAACATGACTCTATACTCAGTACTTACACAGATGAAGGCATACATGCAGAATACCTTCCTTACCTTCCTTTCCGAGTATAGACTTGGATGCCAAGATTCTTCTGTATATAAATGCTACTGAATACTTTCTTTTTGCATTTGATCTCACAAAACATCCTCTATGATCAAGCCAGTTATGGATCTGATTTGCCAACACAATGCGGATCCTATGTGACTTAATCTTGTCGATCACATTTTTTCCAAATGCTTTACTGAAGCCCATGTAGACACCATTGAAAGCCCGACTCTCATCAATTATCTTTGTCGCTTCCTCAAAAATTGGAATCAAATTTGTGAGACAGTAGCCACACTGACTACCCACACTTTGTCCATGATTTTTCAAATGCAAATAAATCCTGTAATAATCTTCTCCAATAATTTCCTGTCACTGATGTGAGGCATTTACGCTTTGAACGTAACTTGAACTTCCTTAAAAAAAAGGAACAATATTGCCTTCTGGCATCTCACATTTAGCTAAAGAGTATACAAAGTTCTCTGTCAAGGCCCCAGCAATCTCCTCCCTTGTTTATGTCAGCTTTATCAAATCAAGCACTGGGGCCTTATCCACATTAATGTTTTTAAAAACACACAATACATCCTCCTTCTTAATATTGATGTGCCCTAGAATATCCACATATCCTGTAATTTAACTATCCACCTCACCTTTTTTCCTTGTGAATACCAATGCAAAATATCTTTAATGACTTCACCTGTTTCCTCTAGCTGTATGCATATATTCCCTCCTTGACCTTTTACATCTACACACTAATATATGTTTAAAATGCCTTGGGAGTCTTCTTAATCCTACTTGCCATGGTGCCTCTTAGCCCTCCGAATTACTTGTGGCCTTATTTGATTTAATGGAAGAATTTCTAGGCCATTATTTCAGATATTGTTACTGTCACTAAAAAAATGTTTATACCTTTAGTGCAGGTTATGCAGTTGATCTTTTTCCAGTCACTGCTGTGGAGGTGGCTAGCAACAGGCTCGCCGATTTTAAAGTTGTAACATTTCACCTTGCCCTTACTCATCCTTCTTTGGAGCTGAAGTTCCGCCATTGTTTTGGTTGGGCCTGCACAGGAACCAGATTTTTTCCAGCAGGGGAATAGAAGGACCACAGGGTATTCCTGTACAATTTATAACAACTGGCTGAAGAGAAGAGTAAATTGGTTTCTCTTTCATAGCTTTCACAGCTACAGATGACCTGGGAGACCTGACTAAGGGTTTGCATTAAGTAGGGTGAATGATGAACAAGTACAGCCTCTCTAAAGAGAGCAAGTGATTGAATATTTATATCTTACATGCTACAAGCAATTGACTCCAGTTATTTTGGAGTAAATAATTCATTACAATAAATGTTTAATGCTCAGCCATTAAGTCGGTTCCTCCAGCTGCTTTCAACAGGAAAACTAAATGGATGGGAACAGAATGGAGCAGGAAATTATGTAGGTCAGATGGATAAAATAGTTTGGGAGGAAGCTCATACAGAGCAAAAAACAAAGGCAATGACATGCTTGGCCATATGGTCACTAGTCCTGTAAGTTCGGCCTAAATACTGCTTGGACATTTTAGCATTTACCCACATAAAATTACAGCATTTTCAAGTGTTCTAGGGTTATTTCCAAGTGTTATTCACAAAGGTGAATAACTTCCTCAAAAATTTCCACTCCAGCAATACAACAGAGTCACAGAGTCATAGAGCAAAACAACACAGATACAGACCCTTCGGCCCAATGAATGCATGCTGGCCACGGTGCCCACCCGTCAAGTCCCAACTTCCTGCATTTGACCCATATCCCTCTAAGCCCTGTTCCTACATGTACATATCCAAATGTTTCTTAAATGATACCATTGTACCTGCCTCAACCACTTGTTCTGGCAGTTTGGTCTATACACTCTGCATCACACTCTGCTTAAAAAAGTTCCCATCTCATTCTAAACCTATAATCTCTAGTTTTGCATCTCCTACCCTGGGGAAAAAGCAGTTACCATCAGCTTATAAGACCATAAGATATTGGAGCAGAATTAGGCCATTTAGCCCATCGAGTCTGCTCCACTATTTCATCAAGGCTGACAATTTCTATAGCCAGAGAGTGGTGAAACTGTGGAAATTTCCCCTCATCTCTGTTCTAAAAGGGCCCCCCTCTACTCTAAAGCTGTGTCCTCTGGTCTTAGACTGTCCCACCACAGGAAGCACCCTCTCTACATCCTATGTATAAAGTCCTTTCACAATTCAATAGGTTTCAATGAGGTCACCCCTCATTCTTCTGAATTCTAGTGATAGAGGCCCAGAGCCATCAAACGCTTTTCATATGACAAGCCATTCAATCCTGGAATCATTTTTGTGAACCTCCTTTGAACCCTCTCCAGTTTCAACACATCCTTTCTAAGATAAGGAGCCCAAAACTGCTCACAATACTCCAAGTGAGGCCTCACCTGTGCTTTATAAAGTCTCAACATTACATCTTTGCCTTTATATTCTAGTCCTCTTGAAATGAATGCTAACATTGCATTTGCCTTCCTCACCACAGACTCAACCTGCAAATTAATCTTTAGGGAATCCTGCGCAAGTCCCTTTGCATCTCAGTTTGTTTGTTCTTTATCTCCATTTAGAAAATAGTCAACCCTTTCATTTCTTCTACCAAAGTGCATGACCATACACGTCCCAACATTGTATTCCATCTGCCATTTCTTTGCCCATTCTCCTAATCTGTCTAACTCCTTCTGTAGCCTCCCTACTTCTCAAAAATACCTACCCTTCCACCAATCTTCATATCATCTGCAAAAATTGCAAAAAAGCCATCAATTCCATCATGCAAATTATTGACATATAAATTGGTCTGAACACAGATCCTTGTGGAACACCACAATCACTGGCAGCCAACCAGAAAAAGCTCATTTTATTCCCACTCTTTGCCTCCTGCCAATTAACCACTGCTTTATCCATGCTAGATAAAGCATGTGCCTCCATTTACCTTGAGACCCCATCCTTAATAATCGACTCCAACATCTTCCCTACCACTGATGTCAGACTAACTGGCCTATAGCTTTCTTTCTTCTGCCTCTCTCCCTTCTTGAAGAGAGGAGTGGCATTTGCAATTTAAAATCAAATCAAATCAAGTTTAATTACCATTCAGACCATACATGGATACAATCAAATATGTCCTCTGGAGCCCAGGTACATAACGTTCAAGATAGCAAGAGAGAAAAAAACACACACACATTGATACACAAGAAAGCACATGCACTGTCCAAGTACCTGAACGACATGCAAATTGGTGGTACAGCTCCTGACAATCCATCTTGTCCTCCCGTGAGTCGAGCACTGGAGGGCAGAACTGGCGGGAGAAGCCAGCTCCCAACCAAGCACCGACTCCACACTGCATCATCTCCAGCATCCTCTCATCTGGACTGCAGCATCAGGCAAGCCCACCTGACCCTTGCCCTCACTACAACTGAGGCCACGGCGCAGCCTCATCACCTGTCTTCCCAGCAGACAAGGGAAACAAGCCTGCGGCATCTCACATTATCAATGTCCAACAGGACCTTGCCATCACAAGAGAAACATCCAAGACAGTCACTCATGGTTACACTGCACGCTGCTTTCTCGCACCAACTCGGATGTCTTTGAGTAGCAGACAGTAGCACAGTCTGCACCCAGGTGAACTTCTCTCGACCAAGCACCAGTTTCCCCTTCTCCGGACCATCCACCCACTTCTCCTTTTCCCAGCCAAGTGCCGGCTTCACCTTCTCTCACTGTAACTTGTAGACCACATCCTTACTACTGTTTGGGGGTCTGAATACAACTCCCATGATGCAAAATCCTTATTCACCTCATCTGCCCTTTTCCTTGTCCCCTATTACTACCTCTTCAGCCTCATTTTCCAGCAGTCCAATACCCATTCTCACTTCTCTTATATACTTCATGTCTCTGAACAAACTTTTGGTATCCTCTTTAATATTATTGGATAGCTTACTTTCCTATTCCATCTTTATATTCTTAATGACCTTTTTAGTTGCCTTCTGTTGGTTTTTAAAAAGCTTTTTGCTCTATTAAATGCCCTCTCTTTGGCTTTTATGTTAGCTTTGACAATTCTTGTTAGCCATGGTTGTGTTATTTTTCTTTAGAATACTTCTTCCTCTTTGGTACGTATATATTCTGTGCCTTTGGAATTGCCTCCAGAAATTTCAGCCTTTGCTGCCCTGCCATCATCCCTGCCAGTGTTCTTTTCCAATCAATTCTGGCCAACTCCTCTCTCATGCTTCTGTAATTCCCTTTACTCCACTGTAATACTGATACATCTGAATTCAGCTTGTCCTTTTCAAAATTCAGGGTGAATTCGATCATACTATGATCACTTCTCCTAAGGGTTCTTTTACCTTAAGCTCTTTAAATCAATTCTGGTTCATTGCACAACACCCAATCCAGAATAACTGATCCCCTAGTGGACTCAGCCATGAGCTGCGCTAAAAAACCATGTTGTAGGCACTCTAGAAATTCCTCCTTTTGGAATCCAGCACCAACCCGATTTTCCCAATCTACCTGCATATTGAAATCCCCCATGACCATTATAACATTGCCCTTTTGACATGCGTTTTCTTTCTCCCATTGTAATTTGTAGACCACATCCTTACTACTGTTTGGGGGTCTGTATACAACTTCCGTCAGGGTCCTTTTACCCTTGCAGTTCCTTAGCTCTATCAAAAATGTTTCAACACCTTCTGACCCTATGTTACTTATTTCTAATGATTTGATTTCATTTTTTACCAACAGAGCATCACCACTCCCTCTGCCTTCCTGCCTGTCCTTTTGACACAATGTGTATCCTTGATCATTAAGCTCCCAGATGTAATCTTCTTTCAGCCTTGATTCAGTGATGCCTCCAACATCATACCTGCCAATCTACAATTGTGCTACAAGTTCATCTACCTTATTCCATATACTCAGTACTTCCATAACTGCTCAACAGATGATGCCATTGCTATCACCCTCCACCTGGCCCTAACCCACCTGGACAAAAAAGACACATATGTTCGGATGCTGTTCATAGACTTCAGTTCAGCATTTAACATAATCATCCCTCAGCCTACTGGGCCTGAACACCTCCCTCTGCAACTGTATCCTAGACTTCCTGACTGGGAGACCTCAGTCAGTCCGGATCGGGAGCAGCATCTCCAACACCATCACACTGAGCACCAGGGCTGTGTGCTCAGTCCACTGCTGTTCACTCTGCTGACCCACGACTGTGCTGCAACACACAGCTCGAACCAAATCATCAAGTTCGCCAATGACACGACCATGGTGGGTCTCATCAGCAAGAACGATGAGTCAGCTTACAGAGAGGAGGTGCAGCGGCTAATGGACTGGTGCAGAGCCAACAACCTGTCTCTGAATGTGAACAAAACAAAAGAGATGGTTGTTGACTTCAGGAGGGCACGGAGCGACCACTCTCCGCTGAACATCGACAGCTCATCGGTAGAGATTGTTAAGAGCACCAAATTTCTTGGTGTTCACCTGGTGGAGAATCTCACCTGGTCCCTCAACACCAGCTCCATAGCAAAGAAAGCCCAGCAGTGTCTCCACTTTCTGTGAAGGCTGAGGAAACTCCATCTCCCACCCCCCCATCCTCATCGCATTCTGCAGGGGTTATATTAAGAGCATCCTGAGCAGCTGCATCACTATCGGCTTCGGAAATTGCACTATCTCGGATCACAAGACCCTGCAGCGGATGGTGAGGTCAGCTGAGAAGATCTTCGGGGTCTCTCTTCCCGCCATCATGGACATTTACACTACACGCTGCATCCGCAAAGCAAACAGCATTATGAAGGACCCCACGCACCCCTCATACAATCTCTTCTCCCTCCTGCCATCTGGGAAAAGGCACCGAAGCATTCGAGCTCTCACAACCAGACTATGAAACAGTTTCTTCCCCCAAGCTATCAGACTCCTCAATACCCAGAGCCTGGACTGACACCTTGCCCTACTGTCCTGCTTATTATTTATTGTAAATGCCTGCACTGTTTTTGTCCACTTTATGCAGTCCTTGGTAGGTCTGTAGTCTAGTGTAGTTGTTGTGTGTTTTTTTTTTCTCAGTGTTGTTTCTTATGTAGTTCAGTCTAGTTTTTATACTGTGTCATGTAACACCATGGTCCTGAAAAACATTGTCTCATTCTTACTATGTACTGTACCAGGAGTTATGGTCAAAATTACAATAAAAAAGTGACTTGACTTTACTTGATGTGTATTTAAATATACCACCTACTGTCCTGTATTCACTCTTAGCAATTTTGTCCACGTTTTACATTGCAACTCATCCTGTTAACTGCAATTTTGCCCTATCAATAGCCTTGCCTCACTACACATTGCCTCTGTTTGTAAACCAGCTACCTCATCTTCAGCACTATTACCCGCCTTTCCTACGATACTTCTTGCATTGAAATATACACAGCTCAGGACACCATGCTCAACTTTTTGATTCTTCACTTTGTCTGAAGTCTTGCCAACATCTGCCTCCACAACCTCTCCACTAACTGTTCTGGCATCTGGTTCCCTTCCCCCTGCAACTTTAGTTTAAAACCCATCGTGCAGCATTGACAAACCTTCCTGCTAGGATATTAGTCCCCTTTCAGCTCAGGTGCAAACTGTCCCTTCTGTACAGGTCCCACCTTACCTGGAAGAGAGCCCAATGATCCAAAAATGTTATGCCCTCCCTCTTATACTAACTCCTTAGCCACATATTAAACTGTATAACTTTCCTAGTTCTGGTCTCACTAGCACATGGCATGCATAGAAATCCTGAGATCACAACCCCGGAGACCCTGCCCTTTAACTTAGCACCCAACTCCCTGAACTCCCTATGCAGAACCTTATCACTTGTCCTACCCATGTTATTGGTACCTACATGGACCATGACCTCTGGCTGTTCACCATTCCACTTAAGAATGCCGAGGACTTGATCTGAAATATCCCAGATGCTGGCACCCGGGAGGTAACATACCATCTGGGAATCTCACCCACAGAGCATCCTGTCCATTCCCCTAAACAATGAATTCCCTATAACCACAGTGTGCTCTTCTCCCCCCTTCCCTTCTGAGTTACAGAGGCAGACTCAGTGCCAGAGATCCAACCATGATGACCTTTATCTGTTAGGTCAACTCCCCACCACAGTATCCAAACCTGTCATTGAGGGGGATGGCCATAGGGATACTCTGCACTGGCTCTTTAACCCCTTTCCCCTTCCTGACTGTCTCCCAGCTTCCTGTGTCTTGCACCTTGGGTGTAACTGCCTCTCTATATGTCCTATCTATTACCCCCTCAGCCTCCTGAATGACCTGGAGATCATCCAGTTCCAGCTCCAATCCTTAACACGATTTGTTAGAAACTGCAGTTGGATGCACTTCTTGCAGTTGTTGTCGTCAGGGACTGTGGAGGTCTTCCTGTCTTCCCACATCCTGCAAGAGGAGCATTCAACTACCTGGCCTAGCATCCCTATTGTCCTAGCTTAAGGGAATGAAGGGAATAAAGAATAAAGAAGGGAATGAAAAATTAAACATAACCTTGAGCTTTTCTTTCCTTTGCTTTCTTTGGCTGAAGCTTCACTTCGCTGAAGCCTCAAAGAGCTAAAGCCTCAAGATCACCACTCTGACTCTGTCCACTCAGACACCAGCCGCTGTAACAATGGCTGATGTGCTTGCCCCTGCCTTCCTTTAATTTACTCTTGTTAATCAATCACAAATGTTGACTGGTCACTGGTCAAAACTCTTTTCCGCTGAGGCAACTCACTGCTGCCTTTCCTACGCGGGCAGTGGACCTCACTGAAATCTCCTCCTCTCAAACCTTCCGATGTCTGGATTGGTTGCTGGTCAAAGCTCTTTTTCTATGCCTCTTGTAACTTTAAACATTTCTATTAGGTTGCCCCTCATTCTCCTACATTCTAAAGACCTAGTCTGGCCAACCTCTCCCAATAACCCAGGCCCTCTAGTCCTGGCATCATCCTTGTAATCTTTTCATGCGTTTCAGTTCAACCCTATCTTTCTTATAACAAGATGACCAAAATTACACACAGTACTCTGAGTGCAGCCTCACCAATGACTTACACAGCTGCAACATAATGTCCCAACTCCTGTACTCAGTGCCCATATTGACAAAGGCCATCATGTTAAAAGTGCTTTCTCTCAAACCTGCCTACACTGCTTTCAATAAACTCTCCACTTGTACTTTTAGGTCTCTCTGTTGCTTTACACCCCCAGTGTCTGACCATTATTCATAGTATAATTCCTATGCTGATCTGACTTCCTCATGATTTTTTTCTTTCAACAAAGAGGAATATGCTTCCAAGCTACGTGTGCTGTCATTTTGTTTCAGATAAAGAACATTCTTACTTGTTGAACATAAGAACATACAAACGTTTGTAAGGAATAGGAGCAGGAGTGGGCCATCTGGCCTGTTGAGCCATTCAATAAGATCATGGCTGATCTGACCATGGACTCATCTCCACCTACCTGCCTTTTCCCCATAACCCGTAATTCCCCTACTATGCAAAAATCTATCCAACCTCGTCTTAAATATATTTACTGAGGTAGCCTCCACTGCTTCACTGGGCAGAGAATTCCACAGATTCACTGCTCTTTTGGAAAAGAAATTCATCCTAATCTCCATCCTAAATTTACTCCCCCGAATCTTGAGACTATGCCCCCTAGTTCTAGTCTCACCTACCAGTGGAAACAACTTTCCTGTCTCTATCATATCTACCTCTTTCATAATTTTATATATTTTAATAAGATCTCCTCTCATTCTGTGCAGCAAGCATTTGGCAATAATTAGTTACAAATTGTAATAAAGGTTATTGCAAAAGAAGATCAGAAATGGCAAGGCAATGCAAAAGGTTAGAAGGTTCCCTGTTGACATTTTATGACCTCACCGTTTTCAGTAGATGGGTGATGCGTACATTATAAAACAATGTGACTGACAATCTTCACCAACTCAAGCAAGTATTAGTTGACTTTCCATTATCCCACCTGGCTTTTGATAGGGCTGCTGGTGGTGCTTTGGCTGGGGCTCAGCAATGGACTGCAGCTGTCAGAGCCGGTCAGTTTTGACACGTAAGTGTTGTAGTCCAGAAGGATCTTCTGTCGAATGTTTCCTGCCAAGTCCTTAGTTTTAAAAAGGGAGGGCAGGTCTTCTGTGCTGCCTCTGCTGCTGTTGTCACTGGAAATCAATCGCCCTGATGGGCTGGAGGCAAGATTTGATGTGAGACCTGTAAAATTAATGCAAATATTTAAGTGGACAAAAGATCACCAGCTTAGTCTTCCCATTTTGCCTAACTGCACTCCCTTAGGGGAAGTTATATTGACTTTGAGTGAAGGTGTAGAAAGTGTTTTACAAAATATCCCTTCAGCCTCCCATTAACAATTTTCATGAGACTCCATCTTACTGATGCTCAGAATAAAACAGAGAAACAAACTTACTGAGTTGTTGGGCAACTCTGCACCCTATTGCCCATAGTATTATTACATTTGACATCGCAATTTCCATATCATAAATATTTATGTTACATCAAGAGGCTTGCAATAAGTATAAAAATGTTAGTTATTAGAAACATGTATCTCCAATAATCATGGAACATAACTGTCCTCACAAAATACTCACCCAGTTTCTTGTTCTCCTGCCAACAATTAAATGTTTTTCCATTTGCTGTTTGGCTTGAATTGCTTCTTTTTAACATGTCAAAGCCACAGATTGATGCATTTGCTCTAAATGCTAACCTTTCTGTGAAGTTTATCTAACATGTGGCAGACAGTATAGTAAAGTGGGAACTTGAACTACATATGGCGGCAGGAAAATAGAAACGTTAGCGCACTCATGCACAGCAGCAAGATATACGTATCTGTTGTCTCCAGTTGGTCATTGGCAGTGGTGGATTTGGAATTCAGTAACTAGACTTTTTACAGTCAACAGATTTGCTGGTACAGGATAGGGAAACATGCACATAGGTTCCCAATATGTCCATGACTGATTTTATCACTCCTGGGAGGTTTCTGTCTGAACAGCCTGAGTTTTATTGTCTGTGGAGTCAAAAAGCTTATCTCAAGGGTAGCAGCAGAGATAGTTCAGGTTTGCCAGGATATACAGATCTAGTTAGATCTGATCTACACCTAAGAAATATTTGTCCATAAAACCACTGGAGTACGAGGTCTACATACTGTATGTGGTGATCAGAGAATGTTAATGACGTCAAAGGTGAATCATTACACACACTTATCTGTACCTGAATGGCACAGTGCTGATAACTGTATGTCTGCACATCACCGGAAGACTACCTCAAAGTGTGCCTAAGAGCTCTATGCTTTGTACTATAGGATAGTGCAGGTTTCACACCTAGTAACATGAAAGGAAACTGCCCCTTCCTGCAGGTGTACAGTTGATAGAAATGATTAAGTCTCTGTATTGACCTGAGACAGACAGTGTTGGTCCTCAAAAATAGAGAATTGTAGAAAAGTTATTAAGTAAGATTACCTAACACTATGCCAGATAATCAACATGCTCTAGACATTTAATTTTAATTTTATTTAATTTGTACTACTGGTGGAATGTTATAGATGGGAAGGGATTCTTACTGTGGATGTAAAATCTACATTGCTCAACCTATGAATTTTATCTTTATTATTATTGTTGTTTACTAAATGTCTGGAGAATTGGCAGCAATACATGGGAGGAGCATAATGAAATAAAATTGATAATAAGTTAGAAATAGCTCCGCCATTTAAAATTCAACCAATATTTAATTAAACAGTTAGGGCCTGGAAGTCTGTAGCAGGATGAGTGTGGTATATTTTCAAGAAACACTGCAATCCATAAAAGTCAAGACAAAACTGAAAAGTAAATAGAATAGGTGCTCTATCAGGTGGTGCCGAGAAAGATTCTAGAAGTGTGCATCATGTAAAAATGGAAAAAAAAATCAGTAAGCAAGGAGTTGAGGTGCTGAGGACAACCAAGCACATGTTTTCACTGCAGTGTACTTCCATACCCTGGTAGTGAAGGGCCCCACAGGGGACTGTATTGGCTTCATTCTTGTTTACCCTGTACACCTCAGATTTTAGATACAACACTGAGTCATGTCAGCTGCAGAAATTCTGATGACTCTACAATAAGTAGGTGCACAAAGAGAGGACAGGAGGATGGCGGAGGACTTTGTTGAATGGTGCAAGCTGAATTATCTGCAGCTCAACATCAGTAAGAGGAAGGAGATGGCGATGGACATTAAAATTCATTTACAGGATATGGGCATCACCAGCTAAGCCAGCATTTATTGCCCACCCTAGTTGCCCTTGAGAAGGTGGTGATGAGTTGGGTTCTTGAACTGCTGCAGTACCTGGGGTGTAGGTACACCCACAGTGCTAGGTTGATGCTGGGTTGTCCGTCTGGGTTTATTCCTTATTATATTCTTTTTAGTGGTTGGATACAACTGAATGGCTTGCTAGGCCATTTCAGAGAGCATTTAAGAGTAACCACAGTGCTGTGGGTCTGGAGTCACATATAGGCCAGACCAGGTAAGGACGGCTGATCCCTCCCTGAAGGACTTTAGTGAACCAGATGGGTTCTTACAACAATTGCCATGGTTTCATGGTTATCAGATATTTTTATTGAATTCAAATTCACCATCTGCCATGATGGGATTCAAACTCATGCCCCCAGCGTATAACTTTAGGAAGACTAAGCCTGCACTGCTCCTTGTTATTATTGATGGTGAGGATGTGGATGTGGTGAGGACCTACAAGAACCTGGGGGTGCACCTGGATGACAGACTTGAGTGGAGCATCAACACAGAGGCTGTGTACAAGAAGGGCCAAAGTCACCTCAACTTCCTAAGGGGACTGAGGTCCTTTGGAGTATGCAGGCCTTTCCTTTACATGCTCTACCAGTCTGTTGTTGCCAGTACAATATTCTATGTGGTGATGTTCTGGGACAATAGCATCAACATGGGCGATGCCAACAGGCTCAATAAACTGATTAGAAAGGCTGGCTCTGTTATAGGAGTCAAACTGGACACACTGGAGGCTGTGGCAGAAGAAAGGACCCTACGGAAAATCCTGACAATTCTGGACAAAGTTTCTCACCCCCTGCATGCCACCTTGGCTGAACAGAGGAGCACTTTTAGTAATAGACGAAGTCAACTGCATTGCTCCCAAGAGCACTATATGAGGTCATTCTTACCCTCGACCATTAGGCTCTGTAATGAGTCAACATATAGTTGGGGAACTGACTGATGACCCTCCTGTTAGACTGTTTGAGGTAACTTACTTTTTTAAATTCTTTCTACTTTTCTTCTACTCTTTATATCTGGGCATTTGTAATGCTACTATGACTCTGTAATTTCCTTTGGGATCAATAAAGAATCTAGCTATCTAAATCATAATTAATGCAAGTTTCATTACCAGATTTTGCACTACCTCTGCTGTGGTTCTGTCTGTCCTCGGATTGTACTTTAGACGCCAGAAGGAAATATCTAAACCATTCTTCTTTTTCTCTTCCTGTTCTTCCAAAGAGGAAGAGTGTATTTTCCCTGCCCTCTCTGAGAGCTCTCATCTGGAACTCTGTTGTCAGACTCTGTTGTGTGATTTCTGAATCTTCAATATCTATTTCAGTCTTCATTTTTCTATCTCCAGAACATTTGGATTTGTAGGTCTCAGCCTCACTGAGGAAAATACAGATGGGATATTTCTTATTCCACATTCTCTTCTTTGCAAGGCCAGGTGGGACAAGGAAAATCTTAAGACAAAAGAAGATTTATTTATAACACACAAACACACGATCAAAGTCACTTAGATCACATTTCTTCTCCATTCTGATGTTTGGTCTGAACGAGAGTAGAACCTCTTAACCATGTCTACATGCTTTGCTGCCAGGTGATAACTAATTAGATATTTGCAACAACGAGTAGGTGGTTAGGTGTACCTAATAAATTGGCCATCTGTACACCTGTTATTCAACAGTTACCAGTTTCATAATAAAACATCCACAAAGCTAATAATAGACCTAGATTGCTGCTCAAACTCACCAAGATTAATTACTGCTTTCCCTCCAGGGAAACAGCCAACAGTATCTTCCAAATGTGAAAATGTCAGTGGACACTAATTACCCATTATCCTAAACATGCACCTAACAGCAGGACTACCCCAGTTCGGGTTCAGATAATATAGCTGCAAGAAAGTCCCATGGTAATACAGAAATCACCAGGACACTAGGAAATGCGGATGGAGCAACGCACAAAATGCTGGAGGAACTCAGCAGGCCAGGCAACATCTATGGAAAACATTACAGTCGACGTTTCGGGCCGAGACCCTTTGGCAGAACATTCCATCGATTGATGCTGCCTGGCCTGCTGAGTCCCTCCAGCATTGTATGTGTGTGTGTTACTTGGATTTCAAGCATCTGTAGGTTTTCTCTTGTTTGTGAAATGGGAATGGAGGCTCCCTTGCATGGGTTTGAAGGAGGTTCATATCATGTCAGACCTTGGCTACAAAGCAATGAGGTGAAGTTCCTGGGGCTGCTGCCATGTGGGAAGTTACTAAGTTTCTGGAGGCTCTATCCAGCCCCTCCCAAAACATGGGGAAATTACTGGGACACCAGTGGTCCTTTCATTGCTTAGGTGTGACAAAATCTATCAGATTCCACTGGTTGAACGAAGGACTTGGTTAGAGAAATGTGAAGTGACACTAATTAGGAAGAGTGAGGAGAGGTGATACAGAATAAAGGATTCTGCTCTCGTGAGGATGCAAGTGCAAAGGTTTGTGAGAGTATGGTTGCCGAAATCACTGAGGGTGGCAGACAATGCTGAAAGGACCCTGCAGGTCAGGCAGCATCTGCGGAAGGAGAAACAGGGGCAATATATCAGGTGATATATTAACTAGTATTGATGTGTTTAAGGGAAACTTAGATAAGCGTGAGAGAAAAAGAAATTGGTCTTATTGTTGATGGATTTAAATGAGGGAAGTCTGCAGTTGGTGTGCATCGGCAAAGCAAACAGCATTATGAAGGACCCCACACACCCCTCATACAAACTCTTCTCCCTCCTGCCGTCTGGAAAAAGGCACCGAAGCATTCGGGCTCTCACGACCAGACTATGTAACAGTTGCTTCCCCCAAGCTATCAGACTCCTCAATACCCAGAGCCTGGACTGACACCTCACTGCCCTATTGTCTTGTTTATTATTTATTGAAATGTTTGCACTGTTTTGTGCACTTTATGCAGTCCTGGGTAGGTCTGTACTCTAGTGTAGTTTTTTTCTGTGTTGTTTTTTACGTAGCTCAGTCTAGTTTTTGTACTGTGCCATGTAACATCATGCTCCTGAAAAAACGTCTCATTTTTACTATGTATGTAACCAGCAGTTATGGTCAAAATGACAATAAAAGGTGACTTGACTTGACTTGATATTGTTAAAACATAGCACGGATGGATTAATCAGTCAAATGAGCAGTAATTCAATGTAACACCATAATTTCTGGCTTTAATGGATTAAAGTTATAAGTTTCTCCACAAAATAGGATGCATATTGATAGTACTAAGGAAAATATACAGTAATACACCATAATTTTTGAAGTATCGAAGGCGGTATTGAAATAAGTTGAAAGAAAGAAAAGCTCTGAGCACTCCTAGGTAAATTCTCACCTACCTTGCTATCAGCCAGGTCACAGGATCGATGGCTGATGAAAATCACATCATGCTTGCCTTCATCAAAGGTTGCTCGCCGAGGAATGTTGCTTCTTGGATACGAGAGTTTCAGTGCAGTACCCTCTAGTGTCACAAAGACCGAAAACGTCAGGGATGGATGGTAGGTTTCAGGATTGTAGTTATAGATTTCATTCATCCAGCCCTGCAATATAGAAGAGACAGACAGGTGGTCAGCTCACCTGTGAAATCTGCAAGAAATTGTTCTTTTTTAATTTAGGACAAAATTGTCTTTGAGACTTAGAAAAACACATGATTACCAATCAATTCCTATGTTATCATATTTTGGTTGTCAGATATATCTTTTGTTCATTATGAGCTACAAGTTTTTACACTATCCTTTATTTGAAGCCATCTGGGTGAAATCAAAATTGTGCCATCAGTTAAACCTGATTAAAATCTAAAGGACTGAAACTACTTAATTTGGTTTTGGAAATGGTCCCAATATAAGGTCATAGAAGAGTTAGAGTACTGGCTTATTAAAATACAGTTAAAAATAATTAAAGTCAGGGTTATTGAGCTTACATGGAAACTCGACAGGGACTGGCATTTGCATCTTTTGGTCCTGCTTCTCTGAACCCAATTTGTAATTGTTTACTTTTAAACAATATTTGAGGTTATCACTTAAAGAGATAGACAGAATTTAATGACCAGAGCATTACTGGATTAATATTAGCAGCAGTTTCAAGATTGAAAATATAAGGTACTGGTGTTTCTGGAGTTGGCTGTGGTTTATTGATGGTGAATGCATGTCAGTTGTTTCAGTTTCATTCCAAAAAAAAATTAAACACAGATATTCAAATTGATGCTCCAGCACAGTGCTGGGTGAGTATTGTATGGTGCCGGGCACCAACAAAGAGTAAAAAAGATCAAATTCAGCTTTTTGGGTGGACACTATTTAAAAAGAGAGTTTTGTTGGTCCGACTAATATTTTTCTCCATCCATTAATACAGCAGACAATTGCCTTAGTGATTTTGTTGACCCCTACTGTGTGCAAATTAGGTCCCATGTTTCCTATGTAACAATGATGACTTTGCTTCAGTAGTATTCATTGTCTGTGGGCCATTTTGTCTAGGATTCTTTCTATGGTGCTTGGATAAAAAAATGGCAAGAGTCAATGGGGACATGCCAAATTTCTTTAGCTTCCTGCGTAAGTAGAGGCATTGCCAATCTTTCTTGGCCATGGCACCAGTATGGGTGACCTGGACAGTCTTAGGAACTGTCCACCCTCTCGACCTCAGCGTCACAGTGACATTTACAGCAATAACTGGTACCTTTCCTCAATGTAACAGGTTCTGAAGAAATGGTCAGAAGGTCCATTCAAAATAAAGACCACAGAAATTTTTGGCTTGAATGCAATTTTTCCCTACTCCCAACGGAATTACAGTAAGGCTACCAGTATGCTATAAAGGCAGAGGACTTCTGGCTCCCTCTGCTATTCTATATCTTTCCCTTCTTTCCCTGCTATATCCCTCTATATCTTTCCCTGCTCCTTCCCTTCTTCCTCCCCACATCCTCAGTAATATCAACAGCAAAACAGCTTCTTCTGCACTTTTTCAATGCTACAAATTAAACACTTCCCAGGAGATCAGTTAACAGTGGATATGGATGATTAAAGCAGAACCTTTCCTTTTTATAAAGATCTCCTTAAAAGGAAAACTGTAAGATTGGAAGTTCAAAGCTTTAAAGTTATCTCTGCCTTATCAAGTTTAAGTGTTTTCAATTAATTGCATTCTGCTTTCACAGTGATTGCCAAGGACATTTTTTTTTCTCTCTTGGAATCTGCACACAGCATATTGAGGGCGAACTTGGATTGGGATCATGTTGCAGAACAGATTGTTGTGAAGAATCTTTTGGTTCATCAACAGCTCAACTCGTATCCTTATATTAGAAAATAACACTAGGTTGAATTGTTTCAGTTAAGTGAGCTATGATCTTATGGTAAAATTCAACTTG